>NC_054384.1:99335679-99460679 GCF_017654675.1 Xenopus laevis | reverse complement strand
GCATAGAGGCGGGGCAGACAATATTTGATTGACAGCTGAGATTTTTAAATGAGTTTACAACAGCTATGAATTCTTTAATAAAAAATAGAAATTGGATTTCATGTTTAATTTGAAAAGGACTTTTAGTATAAAGATTTTTGTGTCTGGGTGACGGGTCCACTTTAAGTCCAGGATGGGAAGGGATGAAAGTCTAATATAGTCTAATATAGAAATGAGTGAACTTGTGGCTCTAGGGCCCCACTGAGATACAATACAATTTGGCTCTGTCGCATAGACTAATGACATTTCACCATTGCTGTGCTCAGGTGATGAAACTTTTAACCTTGTTGGTTTTAAAACAACCAGCTCTCCATTTGAGTTTGACTCTTGCGTCCTTGTTAAGTGCATGATGCCACCTGCGATATTGAACTGGGGTACCTACTGGCACCTGAAGACACACAAAGGTGAGTTCTGCCTGGGCAAATTGTTTGAGGAGAGGGAGTTGCCATCCATTTCTAGCCGCCACTTTGGAAAATCCATGTGTGTGTTTGCATATTCTCTGACACACTTAAAACTAGACGTTTTTTGGGATGTTAACCAACATCCCAAATAAACATTATCTGGGCACAGGCACTTAGTGTTAGTCTGTGGGTAACTAATGATGCATTTATGGACTACTGAAAAAGCTGAAGCTCAGAGCACCTGAAATATTCCTTTTTACACTAAAGCACCATCCTCTCTTTTTCTGTACCTTTCCACATGGCAGTGGGCAACCAATGAACCTGGTACCCATTGCCATGTTCCAGTCCAGGAAACGAAAAACTTGGTAAGTATGATATGATTTTCAGTTTTCTGTATATCCAGGGCCAAAGTGATGACTTAAATGGGATATTTATGAAAATAGACAATGTAAAGATAAAACTGGTCTGAAAAGAGGTGTAAAATGAATGATGTATTTAGAAAACTGCTGTTTGGTTAAAGGCATTGATGAGACTCTCTAGGCCCCAGCCAAAAATCAGATCAACCTAGTTGGAAGGGGTTTGTTACAGTGAGAGCTGTGAAGATGTGGAATTGTCTCCCTGAATCAGTGGTACAGGCTGATACATTAGATAGCTTTAAGAAGGGGTTGGATGGTGTTTAGCAAGTGAGGGAATACAGGGTTATGGCATATAGCTCATAGTACAAATCAACTATCAGTTAGGCAGATTAAAAAAAATAACTAAAAAGTTGAACTTGATGGACGTGTGTCTTTTTTCAACCTTACTTACTATGTTACTATGTAGTTTGAAGCAGCACATGAGTAGCCAAGTTAGGCAGACCTCTCCAAACAAGTGGATTATAAAGTGCATGGCCAACTTAATTGAACATTTGAAATATACCAGTTGACTCCACATTTTGCATTACATACTCGCCAAGAACAATGTGACCACTATGGGCCTCATGACCTCAGTGCCTGATGAAGGTGCAGCGATTCACCATGAAAGCTCCGTCCAAGCATGTTCAATAACTACTAATCAATGCCTTTTGGGTAAAGTTATTAAGATAATTTGGGATGAGTTGGCGTTGTTCCTGAAGTAGTCACTTAAAGCAACGCCTCATGTTGCCCGTGGCTTTCCCAGAAGCTGCCAGAGAGATTGTCCTGACTGCTAAAGAGACAGCTGCTCATAACTCGTGATTTCTGTTTCATGAAGTGCTTGACTCGAGGGGCTGTGCGTGTGTGTGGTTTTTATATTCTTTTAGGTGCTGCACTGTTCCCTGCACATCATCTGCACCCCCACCCACTTTACAAGTGTAACTCGTTAACACAAGACAGATGTAAGGATCTTGTAATAAAACCCACTTATTTTTTTAAAGAAAAATAGTTTTAGCTTTTTTTCCCCCAAATGCCTGCTCTTTTTACTGCTGCTACTTTTTTAAGAGTCCTACGTTTGCTTGTTGGAGGATTGTGGCAATGGGAAGCTCGGCCTGGATTTTAGATCTATGTGTTCTTTACATGTAACTCGGCCACAAAAATGATTATGGCCTTGTTCACGACGTAATTGTTTCCTGCACGGCCTCATTACAAAGCCTACTTCGCCCAGTGCAATTCTTTTCTTATTAATAGATGTCTGGATCCCATTTTTGCTCTTGGACAATGTGGTTTTTAGAGGAAATGAAATACACGGACATGAAATTCCACTGCAGTGTAACAAAAATGTTTCTAGTCACTTGTTACTAAGAAGGATTTCTTTTTATTGTTTGCCATGCTGTAGAGTCCTACAATGTGTCGGGTACCGGCAAAAAAAATCTGGTACCCTGTGTGTTGCAGATGGTATTTTTGGGGATCAGATGTAAATGTGGGTCTTTATATTTCTTATATTATCTTATATCACTTCTGATGATGTCACTTTCAGTTTGCAGCAACAGCACTTCCAGTTTAATGGTGGTCAGCAGGTGGTGGATCGAGTTGCAGGTCAGGTACCGGCGCAGAGCAGGTAAAAATGGCAGGTTGTAGGTCTGGTCAAGGTTTCAAAAGTTGGTTTCACGCAGGACTCTGCCATGTTGTGTGCAAGCTCCTGGTCAAATCATTTGAATCGTAAACATTAGCCAAGATCCTTAAAGGGCATGTAAAGGCAAAAAAATAAAATCCCATTTTTACTTTCTTTAGTGAAAAAGAAACCTATCTCCAAGATACTTTAATTAAAAAATGTGTACCGTTTTTATAAGAAACCTGACTGTATGCAGTGAAATTCTCCCTTCATTTACTGCTGTGGATAGGAATTGTCAGACGGTCCCTAACTGCTCTGCAGGGAAACAATCATAATTATGAACAGCAGGGGGAGCCCTTGCCTTACTTCCCAGCCATGCAGAACTCAAGCAGCTTTGTTTATGATGATCCCTAAGCAGCCCAGACCACACTGAGCATGTGCACAGTCTTGGTCTTGCAAAGATGTATAACAAAGTTACAAGATGGTGACCCCCTGTTGCCAACTTTGAAAGCATAAATTATTTATTTGATTAGGCTTGTGGTGCAGTAAGTTCATGTTTATATTTAGTATACAAAATACAGCATTTCTAGCCTTATTCTATTTTAGACTTTACATGGCCTTTAATGCCCTCAACTATTTCAGCTCAGGGATTAGTGTACAGAGGTGTCCTGGAATGGTTCCTTAATGGAGTGAAATGTCTTGGTTTTGCAATCAAGATTTTTATTTAAACCAGATATTTCTCCCCTGCAGACTTTTCCCTCTTCGGATACAAATTTGCTGCTACTTGCTGAGCAATGTCTTCTAAACCCCTCCAGCAGCTGAAGGAATTACAGGTGCAAATGTAAGCTTGCTAGTAAACATTACTTCCACTGGCTGGTGAGCACAAGGTACCAGCTTCCCGTAAGTAGCAAAACAAGAATGTAGGAAGGGCTGGTGCAAGTGAAATTCTTCAGAAAAGTCTCAACGAGCAGCCCCAAGTCATTCTCTCTGTGATGTGAAATGGAAAATAGCTGGGAATATTTATGTAATCGGCATTCTAAAAATCTGACGGCTGAATTTTTCGCAATTCACTGCCCCTCCTTACAATGTATTGTGAGAAGTATGAGACCGCCTACTTTCCGATGCCTGCCTTTCCCCACCATTGGAATCTACGAGCCTGAAATGGGATTTGCACCAGCCTGAAATCTTAATGATCAAAGTAAAACTCAAATAGGAATGGGTGCTGCCCGTGAGCTATCTGGCACCCTGCCCAACGCTGTAATAATTTATCCTCACGACTCAACCTGTAATTAGACTCCCGGCAGGATCTCCACAAGTAGCAGCAACTGAAAGCTCAGGTGCGAGTCGCAAGTTAGTGCCTCTAAATGACACTCGCTAAGCACAATCTGTATTTTTACTCTTTCATTGTGTAAAATGCGTTAGATTTGTTGTTTTTTTTTTAAGGATAAGTAAACCTTTAAAATAAGTGTAAAATTGATGAGGGTGCTATTCTAAGCACTTTTGTAATTTATATTCATTATTTATTTTGTTTTTATTCCAAGATATTAAGGGCCACATGTACTGTTAATATGAATGAATTTTGTTAAAAACAGCACCACCTGCTGGTCAGTTTCCCACCAGTCTGACCACCAAGTAGTCAAGGAAGTTGTAAGAAGGAAAGAGGCTTCTCTGATGTTCTTCTGCTTAGGAAAGATGTGAGAAAGGTTTCTAATTATTTTCCTAAGCAGAAGAAGATCAGAGCAGCCTCTTTCCTTCTTACAACTTCCTTGACTACTTGGTGGTCAGACTGGTGGGAAACTGACCAGCAGGTGGTGCTGTTGTAAAAAAATTCATTCATATTAACAGCACATGTATCCCTTAATATCTTGGAATAAAAACAAAATACATAATGAATATAAATTACAAAAGTGCTTGGGAAGGGGGTGACAGGAGAGTGTACACATTAGGCTACAAGTATTTCTGAAACTAGCCTAATATTTTCATTAAAAGGGAAACTATTATCAAAATAACATTTTGTTGAAAATATGGCATGAGATGCGTAAGCTTTTATTGTACAGGTGCTGTGTTGTAACCAGGTGAGACTGAATAAAGGCAATGGATTTTTAGGAAGCTGCAAGTTGAACTAACCCTTGAAACAAGACAAAACAGACCATGGTGTGAGCAGAGCTCTTCTTTGTAAGTAAAACACACCAGCCCAGACGACTTTTCCCCTAAGCCACCAACATCACTGATTTCCTAGGGATTCCTAGCGGCTGCTAAGGATTGTTCACCCGCACAGTATAGTAAAGCCTCTTGAGAACAAATACTCAGAGATTTGTATAAGGCAAGGCTGCTGTTGATGAGTTTTGCTGGTGCTTGTTACCTTTTTAACTGATTGGAGGGGATAATGAATTTGAAAAAGGAAAGTCATTTTAATGGAACAATCGTATTCAGTATTATGTTAATGAGCATATGCTGTTTTATGCTATCTCATATTATTTGGAACTTTTTTTCTGTAAACATTACTGAAAAACAATAAATAATTAAAAAAAAATAATTCAGGTTTTTAAAAATGATTTTCTTTTTATAATAAAACAGTACCTTGTACTTGATCCAAACTAAAATATAATTAATCCTTATTGAAGGCACTCAATCCTGTTGGGTTTAATTAATATTTAAATAATTTCTAGTAGGCTTATGGTATGGAGATCCAAATTATGTAAAAACTCCTTTATCCAGAAAACCCCAAGTCCCAAACATTTTGGATAACAGGTCCCATATCTATTTATACCCATAAAAACCAGATGCACTGCAAAATAGAGCCTCTGGTAAGATGCCAGTCCATATTAGGGCTACCAATAGCCAATCACAGCCCATAACTGGCACCCTCAGGAACTTTTTGCATGTTTGTGTTGCTCTCTTACTGCTTTTATATTTAAATATGGTTTACAGGTAAAAAAAAGGTTGATCACTGGTCTACCTTTACTACAACCTCTTACAGCTCTAAATGATCTTCTATTGGTTGGATAAAAAACCCAGCAGCCCCGCGGTCCTCAGTGGTCATTGTTCATAAAACTCCTCATTAGTCTGTCTCCATCCTTCACCTATGCTGGCTAAATTGGATCTAACTGCTGGAAACTTGGACTTGTCCTCCTCCTATTCCCATTCTCAGCTATTCAGCTAACGAAGAAGTGTTTTGGCATCTGTAGCATTAACCTGAATGTTACACTAAACTGGCTTAATGGGAATTTTTCAAATAGTTGCCATTTAAAGGAGAAGGAAAGGCTAATATTAAGTAAGCCTTATCAGAAAGGTCCATCTAAATATACCAATAAACCCCCAAAATAATGTTGCTCTGAGTCCCCTGTCAAAAGAAACACTTCATTTGTTTCCTTCTATGGTGTACTCATGGGCTTCTGTATCAGACTTCCTGCCTTCAGCTTAAACCTCATTGCCCTGGGCAAGAGCATGCTCAGTTTGCTCCTCTCACCCCTCCCTTCTCTACTGTAATCTGAGCCCAGAGCAGGGAGAGACTCAGGCAGGAAGTGATGTCACACCACATTAATACTGCAGCTCCTATCCTAAACAAACCGAGAGTTTCTAGAGCTTTTTACTCATGTATGGTAAAGCAGTCTACAGAATAAATAAAGCATTCTAGCTTGCACTATTGCAGCTAATCTATTGGCAATAAAATGCCTCCGTAGCTTTCCTTCTCCTTTAAGGGTAACCCTAGATCAATCAAGTTATAACTTTTGAGTGAGAAAATAGCCGCATTGCTCAAATGCCAAAACCAAATGAGGAAATTGCCATAATTGTGTTCTGCAAGGACCTTCAACATCAGGAAACAGATACATATCTTTCATTGCTGGAATCACAACTCAGCAGCGAGAGAAATTAATTTGTATATAGGTGTAAATCTCTATATTGGGGCCGCTGTATGATCTTGCAAGTAGAGAAGCCCAATGGCAGTATAGGTAGAACTCTTTCATGCTTTTCCCGGTGTTTTGGGATTCTTTTTGTCTGAGCTCCCTCTTCATTTCAACCGCCCAAAGGTACAAAGCCAAGAGCCCAGTGGCTGCTAACGTCAGCATTTGCTGTTATTGCAAGTAGCAACAGGTATGAACCAAGTCACTGGGCTCTACTATCATAAGGCTGCTCTACCTGTAGGTTTATACAGGAGCTCTGAGACACAAGCACATATAAAGGGAAGCCCTGTCTGCTATTACCTTGTCTACATGCTTCAACACTGCAAGCCTTAATAAAGCTATACCTGTATATATATTTATATATATCTATAGATTTAAATGTAATCGTTTTTTATTTATTTGCCTTCTGACTTGTATCAGCTTTCAAATGATGGGGGGAGGGGGCTGGGCCAGAACTAGGGGTAGGCATGTGCCAAGGGTAAAAAGTTTGGGGGCACCCGCCACGTACCTGAACTGCTACCTACCCCCAGTCTGGTCTGAAACATCCTGCCCTCTATGAGCATATATGCGCAAGAACGATGGGTGGGGGCGACACGGCCGGCCAGGTTGCCTGGAGCGCCCGGCTGGTTTGGCCCTGCCCTGGGAGGGGGGATCCTGCCCCCTACCCAGCCGGTATTTTACCGGCCTAGCCCATACCTCCCAACATTTTGGAAAGCGGGACAAAAAGATTTGACCATGCCCATTTTTGTGACCACGCCCCCTAATTACCATGTCCATTTTACAAAATTTGGCAGGTTATGAAAGTTTGAACACATTTCTGTGGTTTTTTATGTGTTATTGCAGTTTTGCTAATGAAAGTGAATTGCCCTTTAAGTTGTGTAAGTTCTTATCTTATCTAAAACCGTTACAAAAGTATGTGTAGGTTAAATATGGCCCTATGGCTTTAATTCCCTACCCTTCATCCTTTTGCCTAGTTGCAGGGCAAAAGCCCATGTATCAGTGTCGCTTCATTTGCATATAGATTCTACTGGCTAGCAGGTAGGGTGATCACTTCCTGCCTCACTTTTTGGTATAGTGCTGGGAAGAGAATGGCACTTCCTCTTTGCCTTCTACCTGAGGAACAGGGTGGATGTGTGCTCTGAGCCTGGGCATGGGTCCAGTAAAGTCGGGGTACAGGGCCATGTGAATGAGGCATGAGATAGTGGCAGGTGTAGCTCCCATAATAGTACACGCTTGTCTTTATTTTTCTGCATAGCAGCATGAGAGGTGTAGTTGCACAACACCATTACCTTCCACTGTGCGAAGGCCCATTCTGAGTGAGAGAGTCCAGTGTAACCGGTGTTCTACTGGTACCGGAAAGGCTGTTATTGAGCCTAAAAATGTGTTACATGTGTATTCTGGGCTCTCTGGCAAGAGCCAATTAAATTAGAAACTTTGTATCTTTTTCTGGCAGTTCAGTGCAGCAGATCAAAGAGAAACTCGGGACATATCAGTACATCTGCGGGACTGCGGGTTGAGCTGTCAAAAGCGGGACTGTCCTGCTCAAAACGGGAGGGTTGGGAGGTATGAGCCGGTAAAACACCTGACAAGGCCAGGGCTGGTATTACAAATTTTTCATGAATCTTCGGGTCTTCTTAGAGCTCTTCGGCAATTTCTGTGACTTTTGGCGCATATTATGAATTAATAGTGGGAAATTGGAAAATAGATTCAAATAGATTCTAATTTAGTAACTACACTAAAGAGTTACCCAGGGTAACAACTAGGCTGGGGGGAGTAGGGAGGGGGATCTATGTAGGGTAGGGTGGTGGGGGTTTTTAATATAAAGGGGTTGGTTCTCCTTTAAAAACCAGCATAGATTCTATTTGAATCTATTTTCCAATTTCTCACTATTAATTCATAATATGCGCCAAAAGTCACGGAAATTGCCAAGCTGGAAGAAGACCCGAAGATTACCGAAAAGAAGATGGCGCCTGTGAGCTCCAATGCCCTGAATCTTCAATGAGCGGTAAGTAAAGAGTTAGGGGCATTTACCCAGGGTAACACCTAGGTTGGGGGGAGCAGGGACGGGGGTCTATGTAGGGTAGGGGATAGGGGATTTTAATATAAAGGGTTTGGTTCTCCTTTAAGAACTTACTTGACGGATAGTGTAGAGGTGTAGTTGCTAAATTAGAATCTATTTGAATCTAGTTTCCAATTTCTGACTATTAATTCATATGCGCCGAAAGTCAGGGAAATTGTCAAAGTGTCCGAAGAAGACCGAAAAGAAGATGGCACCCGTGAACTCCAATGCCCTGAATCTGCAACGAGGGGTAAGTAAAGAGTTAGGGGCATTTACCCAGGGTAACACCTGGGTTGAGGGGGAGCAGGGACGGGGGTCTATGTAGGGTAGCGGGTAGGGGATTTTAATATATAGGGTTTGGTTCTCCTTTAAGAACTAACTTGATGTATAGTGTAGAGGTGTAGTTACTAAATTAGAATCTATTTGAATCTATTTTCCAATTTCTGACTATTAATTCATAAATGCTGGTTCTGATAAAAAAATTTGTATTAAAAATAACAATGAACTCATTTTTAAAAAAAAACAAAGATATTTATTGTACACAGGCACTTTTATCAATCAACATTAATTAATTTATTAATTAATCCACTTTACACAACAGTGAGCGGCTGCACTTTAATCAATTGTTTTTTTTATCCGGATAATACTGATTTGATTGAAGTGATGGCACATTATTAATTTGACAGTTTTTACTCTAATTAGAGTGGTTGGCACATTGCACTTTATTATTTATTGAGCTAATTAATTCACACCGAATAATTGGTTATCATTGGGTGAGTGGAGGTTTACTGCTTTTCCTTTCAAATAGATCAGAGGAAGTTACACACGTGCAGAATCTCTCCCAAAAGCCAACAAAACCATGTTGTATGTGCGCACTTCACTTCCTGCAAATCGTTGGAAATCATCAGAAATCGGGGGAATGTGTCAGAGTGATGGGAAACCAGGCAGGGGGAAAGTGGGAAAAATCTGGTAACTCTGGAAAATGATGGGTGGGTGGGGTTTCAAAATACAACTAAAACCTATGTGGAATGTGATTTGCAGTCAAATAAACCCATGTTGTTATGTTGATAATGATTAGTGCTGCGTAGTTTTGGGAGCTGACTCCATTTTACCATTATACTGAAGAGGGATTAGGTTCAGCCACACAAAAGAGGACTGTCTCTCCTCCAGACATCCAGCCAGAGCCCATAGGCATGGGACCCTCCTTTCGTGACTTTGGGTCTTTTTGCCGCTTTGGGAGTTCAGCTTCAGCTATTTTCGTGGCGTCAGGTCTTTTCGCTGCTTAGGGACTTTGACTGTTTGGCTTTTAAGCACTTCTGCATTTTGGCTGTAAGGGACTTCGGAAATGGCCACACGGCTTTGGCGCTGTCAAGAGGGGCCCGGCTCTTTCAAAAGTGCAGCACTGCTGGGCCCCCCTTCAGGCCCGGGACACTTGTACCCCTGTCCCCCCCTGATGGCGGCCCTGGGATGACCTACCCTTAAACTGCCCCTGGGCCCCTCAAAACAGAAGACCTTTGGGAGCACTAGATATATCTTTGTAATAACACCCATTGATGTGAGTAGATCAGCAGCGTTTGGGAATATGGGAATTATCATATTCTTTACTTTCATCCAGTTCAAAGAGAAGCAGAATGACTGAAGCCTCAGGGAAAACAATCATTATAAGCGGCAATGTTTCTGCGAGAGGCAGAATCATCATATCACTATATATATATATATATCTACATACAGTGTCCTGACATCATAATAAACCAATATCAAATCTGTCATTTTACACAAGCCCATCACTCACAGACATGCAGTGTTAGACTGGAACACCAGGGGCCCATCAAAAATCCTTAGACCAGGGGCCCACTCTATTAGAACTATTATTCTTCATCTCCTCACTCAACCTCTATTCTCGTAGTCTCTTTTCTTTACATACTATAATCAATTATTCCATCTATTTAACCTCTTTGTTCTCATAGAAAAAGGGAATGACCATGAAATAGGCCAAATGTTAATCAGTATGAGGGGCCACTAAAACCTGGGCCCACCGGGAGTTTTCCTGGTATCCTGGTGGGCCAGTCCGACACTGCAGACATGCAATGTTGTGTTGCCTTCATTTGCAGTTTTTTTGGAAAAAATTGTTATTTTAGAGATTATAGAGATTTCTGTTTCATTTAAAAAAAAAAAGTTCCTATTTATAATATATTTAATATAATAGTATATTTATAATATTTTTAGTCAGTTCTGGTCAGGCCAGTGGGTTGACTCACCTACTTTCAGCCATACCTCCCAACATTTTGTAAATAAAAAGAGGGGCGAATTTGTTTGACCATGCCCTTTTTTGTGGCCACACCCCCAATTACCCCATGTTCATGTTACAAAATTTGGCAGGTTATGAAAGTTTTAAAATTTTTCTGTGTTTTTTTTCCAGTTATTACAGTTTTACTAATGAAGGTGAATTGCCCTTTAAGTTGTGAGTCTAACTTCTCCCAAGGGACCTGTTATCTTATATTGTTACAATTACTTATTTGCTTATCTCAAAATTCTTACAAAAGTATCTTATCTGCAGCCGTGGCTGTTCTGGGCTGTTCAGTGCAGAGAAAATCGTGACTTTTCAGTACAAACCAGCGTTTTTTACAACTTTCATGACTTTTCGGCATACAGTATATGATGTCACTGACATAAGATTGAGGAGGATGGAGCTTCATTTTAACAGTTCGCCAGGTCTAAGCTGGCGAAGGAAACTCTTATGAAAATGGTAACGTTCTGTAAAATTGGCATTTTAGTGAAATTGCGGAGTAACAATTGTTCGCCCGAGTGAAAATTCAATAGGGAGAAACACTACGCTAGCGATGTACTCTTTCGCTAGCGACTTGTCCTCTACGCCTGTCAGTAAATTGGCGATGTCCCTGCAGATGGTATTTTTGGCAAATTTTCGTTAGTAACGGCCAGTTCACTATTTAGTAAATGTGACCCATTATGTAGAAAATGTTGCATGGACTGCATAATCAATAGGCTGCTATAAATCCCAATCTAACCAGAGTTATTTCCAGCTGCAGGCCCAGCCAGGATGGGTACAGACCTCTCCTGTATGTATATGGCCCCTACCATGTCCATTGGATCCACGAACCTCATTGTAGACTCTTATTGTACACAGGGTCGGACTGGGGGGCACATGGATAAAGGGGCCACTGTGCGTGCCTGCGTGAAGGTGCCGCAACGCTCCTAAATCAACAGGTGCCACACCTGCGCAGATAGTGCAGCACCTGAAAATCCTTTTTTTTTTTCCCAAATCTGATCGGGAGAGGGGAGCGGCGGGAGCCCATTAAGGGTCTGGCCCCACCTTATTATTTAAAAGGAAAACCTAATATAAACTTTTAGTGCCATACTCTACCAAATCCAAGAACACTGTCAATCAATAATAATAAAAATAATGACTGACATAGGTTAAATAATATGGAACCGATCTTGTAATTCATTGCCTTGTACTTTGTACTGATTGGCTGTACTGATTAATTACCAACAATAACAGAAACTGCTTTCGTAGCAAATGATTTTTTCCAAACAGATTCAAAATCATCAAATGTGTAATTAATATCTATGGAAGGCGGCTTAAAATTACATTTTCTGTCATTACGGTAAATGTTATATTAGGGTTTACAACCCCTTGAATAAATTAGGCCTGTTGTCCTTTTAATTTGCCAGGCTTAAGTCCCTTTTGCAAAGACGTGTAATCAGGAGAAGCATTCATTAAGGCCGGCTCCATTATCTAATGAAATTGTCCTGCTTAGCTGCACACGGGATATATTCTTTAGCAGATTTCCTTCTGTGCAAGGTGACTCGGGGTCAGGCCGGTCTTACCTTTCTGGGACAGTGGAAAATTATCATATTATTAATTTATTTTTAACAACTCCGCTTTTTCTTTTTTTTTTTCAGATTGTCCGTGCTGTCTGACTGTCACCTTAGCCCCCCGGTCGCTGTAACTTAATCAAGATGAGTGCACGTCGGTGAATGTAGGTAATATGTCAAATCATACCTGTCTCGACAGATATTTAATACCGGTGAAGCAAAATGCCCTCAGACTCCATCTGTCTGTCCCCCCTCACCTTGGTGAATTGTGTTCCAGGGCGGCCTATTCAGTGCTTGCTAATGCATTCCTTGTGGAAGCCAATCACAAACATGAGCACAAGGAAAGGGAAAGCAATTATCATTAGTAAAAGGCCCTGCCATAATGTTTTTGTCTGTCTGTTGTCTCTCGTTTGTGATTAGACTTCTGGCATCCACTCGGAGCTTCGGAGATTACAGAAGAAAGATCTAGGCTGTCTCACCCCTGTTTGAGAGATTAACCAACAATTTAATGCTCTGTTGCCATGAGTGTTAAACGATCTCATTGTGCCCAAAACAGATCAACAGATCATCATCAGGGGATAGAGAAGAAGTTAAATAGTAGAGGGCCCAAATAAATAAATAAGCCTTAAAATATACATTTACAAAACGGATACTGTCATGGGAAAAAAAAAATTTTTCAAAATGAATCAGTTAATAGTGCTGCTCCAGCAGAATTCTGCACTGAAATCCATTTCTCAAAAGAATAAACAGATTCTTTTATATTCAATTTTGAATTCTGACATGGGGCTAGACATATTGTCAATTTTCCAGCTGCCCCAAGTCATGTGACTTGTGCTCTGATAAACTTCAATCACTCTTTACTGCTGTACTGCAAGTTGGAGTGATATCACCCCCCTCCCTTTTCCCCCAGCAGCCAAACAAAAGAACAATGGGAAGGTAACAGATAGCAGCTCCCTAACACAAGATAACAGCTGCCTGGTAGATCTAATAACAACACTCAATAGTAAAAACCCATGTCCCATTGAGACACATTCAGTTACATTGAAAAGGAAAAACAGCAGCCTGCCAGAAAGCATTTCTCTCCTAAAGTGCAGGCACAAGTCACATGACCAGGGGCAGCTGGGAAATTGACAAAATGTCTAGCCCCATGTCAGATTTCAAAATTGAATATAAAAAAATCTGTTTGCTCTTTTGAGAAATGGATTTCAGTGCAGAATTTTGCTGGAGCAGCACTATTAACTGATTCATTTTGAAAAAAAATTTTTTTCCCATGACAGTATCCCTTTAAGAAAAACATTCATAATTCATTTGTCTAAAACTGGCCCTGACTTTTTAGGAATAACACTATGCAGCAGGGATTGCACACAAATGTTCTAACCAAGCGATGTAGCTCAAAGAAATTTGATTTGTCTCCCATTAATTCAGTTTCAGTGTTGAGTTGCATACGGACTGTCCGTACATACTCTGCCCTCCAGTTGGCATGTTTTTCTCTCCCTGTTGCCTTTCCTTTCCTTTTCCAAAAGACCTAAATGATGCCCCTAGCCAAAGTCTATAGCCTTAAAGGAAAACTAGACCCCCAAACAATGTAGGTCTCTATAAAAAGATATTGCATAAAACAGCTCATATGTAAAACCCTGCTTCATGTAAATAAGCCATTTTCATAATAATATACTTTTCTAGTAGTATGGGCCATTGGGTAAATCATAAATAGAAAATTGCCATTTTAAACATTGTTTTTTTTTTATTGGAAACCCAGCATAAACAAACAAGTTATTTCACTTTTGTAACAATACAGTCTTGTCATTCAATGTTGCATATAGACATTTGTCCAAAAAGTGTTGATTCATACAAAAAAGTGCATATTGTCATTTCTTTAAGCGTATTGAAAGCATGTTGAGCTGTAAGATGTTTTAGGATGAAGTGGCGGCGGTCACATCTCTATAGCCACCACTACATCTAAAAGAATAGGTGCCGGATATTCCTTTTTTTTAATTTTTATTAACTAATCAAAACAAAACGAACAATAAGATTATTTAAAGTTAAACATGCCCCTTTTTTTTTTTCCCCGCTCAATGTATTGAGCGTGGGATATCCATAGTCGCCCAAGAGTTGAGGAGTCCTGGGAGGCAGCTGCGATCTTGTTATGCAGGAGTCATTGTTGCTAAGACTAACGGGTTGGTGCCACGTAGGCATTCTAAGTCATACCACGGGGTGTATCGAAAAGTAGAGATTGTAAGTTGTCTAATGTCAGACGAAAGGCTTAAAATGTAGGAAGTCCAGGTGTTGAAAAACTTATCAGTATGGGTATTTTTATTTACGGAAGCTTCCAGCCAGTCCATATGAAATAGGAAATGTAGCTTATTCTTAATCAAGTTTATAGATGGTGAGGTAGGAGAAAGCCATTCTTGTAGTATAGCTTTTCTTGTTGCTGCAGCTAATCTTTCTGCTAATGCTCTATTGGCTTTAGATATTTGTTGTGTCCCCCTGACTTTGCTAAATAGGGCCCATTCTATATTTGGTTCAAATGTTTGCTTGGTTAATGATTGCCAGTATTTGTAGACGGCTAACCAAAGTGTATTGATAACTGGGCAAGACCATATACAATGCAGTAGTGTGGCATCTGTTCCAGAGCATCTCAGACATGCTGGGTTTGGTAATATGCCCATTTTCTATCTCTTTAGGGGGGTCAGGTAGGATTGGTGTAGTATTTGTAGGGCCATGATCTGGTATTGGCTAGACGGTATTGTTCTCATTGAGTGAGAATGCAGTTTAACAACATCTGTTGCGGTGATAGTCGATATAGCTTCTGACCATTTCCCAAAGGGGGTATCATTTAACAAGGGATCTGGGGTCACCCTAATGAGCTTGTGGATAGAGGATGTAGAGTGTATGGTATTAGATCCTTTCCATATATGATTTAGAGGATTAGACATATCTTGGTCTGTCATCCTGTGGAGGACATCTCTTGCATAGTGAGACGCTTGAAGGTAATAGAAATATTGGCCACAGAGGGAAGGGAACTTGGCGGAGGCTTCTGGGTGTGTCATTACAGTTAAGTTTTTGGTTAATATGTCTCTGACACAGTAAATGCCTTCTTTGCGCCAGTTGTTAAAGACATTTGTTAGTAAGCCACTTGGGAAATTTTTATTATCAGTCCATGGCAGATATAATGAAAGAGATTGCGTGGCTTTCCATCTGTGGCGAACATTTCTCCAAGCTTTGTATGCGTTTATAAATAAAGGATTGTTTTTTTGTGTTTGTGTGAGTTCCAGAGGTGAGATGTGAATCAGAGAGTTCAGGTATGTAGTTCCCATGATTTTAGACTCTAAGTGTGTATTGCTATACGTGTCTGTATCATAGATCCAGTCTCCAATGTGACGTAGCAAAGATGCTTCATTATAGTCTCTCACATTTGGGAAGTTTACGCCTCCGTTTATTTTAGGATGTTGAAGTTTGAGTAAGGCTATCCTTGGTCTTTTCCCCCCCCAAATAAACTTTCTGAATAGTTTGTTTATTAGCTTTTGATCTGATTGTTGTAAGTAATAAGGTAACATCTGGATTTTGTATAAAAGCTTAGGAAAGTATACCATTTTAATAAGGTATGCCCTTCCCAAAAAAGAGAGACTCAGTGTTTTCCAATTTGCTAGGTCATTCTGGATGTCAGATATGGTTTGACTTATGTTTAGTTTGTAAGTGTCCGTATGGTGGTTCGTAAATTTGATGCCTAGATAGGTGATGTGGTGTTGTGCTTTTTTGAAGGGGATGTCTTGCGTCCAGTCTGTGGGTAAGGTATGTTTTAGTTTGATGGCTTCCGATTTATCATAGTTAATTTTTAGACCAGAGAAAGTGGCATATCTATTAATAGTTTCCATGACGACAGGAATATCTTGGTTCGGTTTATTTATAAATAGGAAAATATCATCTGCGAATGCTATTATTTTATGATGTGTTTGTCCAATAGTAAGACCTTGATATTTGTGGTTTTGAGCTAAGTGTCTAAGCAATGGGTCCAGCGCTATGTTGAAAAAGAGAGGGGATAGGGGACAACCTTGTCTGGTCCCTTTACGTATGGGGAATCTATCAGAGTTTATGTTATTCACTGTGAGAAAAGCTGACGGGGAGGTGTAGAGGTTACGGAATAGTTTTAATAATTGATGACCGAAGTGTTGAAATTTAAGTAGTCTAAGAAGGTGGGCATGGTATATCCGATCAAATGCTTTTTCTGCATCTAGATTTACTAATATTCCGTGTTTACGTTTCTCCATGTTATGTATATATATGGATGCCAGAATTTGGCGAGTGGCTTTCACAGAATGTCTGCCTTTTGTGAAGCCTAGTTGGATTGGAGACAAGATTCTAGGTAATATTAGTTGTAATCTATCTGCCATTATTTTTGAGAGTAGTTTTAAGTCTTGATTTAAGAGGGAGATAGGTCGATAAGATTGTGGGTTAGTGGGGACTCTATCTTTTTTAGGGAGGAGAATTATACGGGCCTCATTCGCTTCTGGCCACAATGGGAGGCCTTGAAGCGTGTTGTTGAAGAGGGTCTGAAGTGTTGGCGTGACATCAGGTGCTAGGATTTTGTAAAATTCAGCACTAAGGCCGTCTGGACCAGGGGATTTGCCTAATTTTAGGGTTTTAATAGTCTGTAAAATTTCACTTTCCGTGATTGGTGCATCTAGTATGTTCCTTTCCTCTATTGTAAGTTTGGGTAAATTTGCTTCTCGCAAAAAAGCGAGTCCCTCTTCGGGATTGTCAGTTTCTGTGGCATAAAAATTTTGAAAGTATTGAGCCATCGTTTCGGTAATTTGTGTGGGAGATGTAATCCATTTTTGATTACTCTGAAGTTTATGAATGTATGTTTGTGGGGTTTGTTGTTTGATGATTCTCGCTAACAATTTACCTGTTTTGTTTCCCCATCTAAAGTATTTATTACGTATGTGGTCTATGGTTAGTTGTGCTCTTTCTGTTAACAGAACATCAAAGAGTTTTTTGATTTCGTTATATTCCTCTTGCGATTCTTTTGTTTTGGAGGTTTTAAATTTAGTATACGCTTGTGTAAGTTTCTGTTGTAGGGTTTCATATTTGGCATTATATTGTTTTTTTCGATGTGCCAAATATGTGGTGATCTGCCTCCGTAATACCGGTTTGGCTGCTGCCCACAAGAGATTTGGATCGTCCCAATGGGTGAGGTTGTCATCCACATAGTTGGCCCAGATAGTTTTTAAGTGTTGTTTGAGAAAATTGCCATTTTAAAAAATAAGGGCCGCCCCCTGGGATCTTAGGATTCACTGTACTTACAAACATACCAACAAATCATACATGTTAGGTCCAGGGCCGGAACTAGGGGTAGGCAGAGCAGGCACGTGCCTAGGGTGCAAAGTTGGGGGGGCGCCAGGCACGCGCCTTCTCTGCTTCTCCTACCCCCCTAGTCCGATCCCCGCTTGCAGATGAATCCGGCGTGTGCACTGCGTTGGCTTTTCGCGCATGCGCACATTTGGTATTTCTGCGCATGCGCGTCTGTGGAGCGCTCTGTCCGGCCAGGCAGCCTAGGGCGCCTGCCCGGGTTGGCCCGGCACTGGTTAGGTCACATGAGCCAATTAACAGACAGAGTTGTGTCTTTTGCTTCCACACTTCTTCCTGTTACAGTTAGAGCTGCAGTATTTCTGGTCAGGTGATCTCTGAGGCAGCACACAGACCATCACGAAATGGTGGCTCAAGGCAAGAGATGTAAAAGGGCAATATTTACTTAAATATATATTCCAGTTTGGTAAGATTCTTTAATATGCCACTTAATATGATATGAACTATCTGTTGCTTAAGTGTTCACTTTGGGGGTATAGTTTTCCTTTAAGGCACCCTAGGCATTTGCAAGTGTTGATGCTTTGGATAGGATTTTGGAGAGTATGATAAGGAGACCATGCATGCTCATAACTAAGGTTCAGCTGGGAATATTCAGATGCTAATAAAACTTGGCAATGATAATTTTAGATAAAGCTTCTATTTTTTTTTAATTAAAGATGCATATGTTCCCGAAGACGTAAACTGCCATGTCTTCCCACAGAAGAGAAAGGAAAAAGTGCAATTGAGGTAAGAGTCCCTTGCTGAGTGTAGATTTACTTGCTATTGGCTGGAACATTCAGTGGACTCTACCAGTAATCCAAAGCTGAACTGGGCTCAAGGTGGGATGGACATATAGTGACCAGTAGTAGTTTATATCCCAATTGTTGAGAATGACTAAGAATATCTTTGGGTTTGTCCTCCTAGGTTTTAAACATTCCATCCAATATTTGCTGCTGCCTGTCATTATAAGATACTATTCCAGGCATCCATCAACTTTCCTTCCAGTACTTCCTTCCTTGTCCCAAAGTCTTTCACCCTCTAATTTTACAACCTGACCTCTTGTCCTTATCTTCCTTTTTCTAATATAAAAATGCCAAGCACTTTGTTGCATTCCCTAATTTATTGGAACACTTCACTTTTCTCCTTCAAGCCATTTATGCATCTTCGCTGATATAATTAAGCATCACACCAGTCTTCATTTAACCTCTCTCTGTAGGGGCCATTCTTGAGAGTAGTCTTCAATGCACATTATTATCCCAGCTATTGCATTGCACAGCAACTTTCTTTACAGTCTGCATTCAGCCAGTTCCCCACCCAATAATGGGTGGGGAGAAAAATGTAATGGATGGGATTCAATTAGAGATGCCATTCAATTCAGATAAACTCATCTTACTGTTTATCATGTGACAAAGCTATTGAAGTCTATGGGGAAAAACTGGAACTGAATAAGGAGAAAAGTTTTTTCTCCTCGAATTGAATCTCGTCCATGAGTTTTCAATGGTTATACCATAAGATAAATGACTTGAATGTGGCCCAATATTTGAATTATACACATATATATAAGTATATTGAATATTTTTAGAAACTAGGCCCAGCCTCATCTTCCAACTGCTTTCTCTCAGGGCTTTAGCGGAGCTGCTTTAGATTTACAATAAGCTTCCAATGTATATCACTAACCTGTATGACAGATCATAAATTAGAAACTTCTCTACATTTCTTTGCAAGCTGAGACAAACTTGATTATCTTGCATATCTATGCTAGAGATGATTGTATCCCCTAACCAGGAGATTATATGTTTGTATCCTTTACATATACAGGTGTAAGGATATAGTAAATTGAGCAGCACCGTTGCTCCAACTTGAAGCTTTACCCAAATATGTGACATGGATGAAAATTTAATTCTCAGGGAGTAAGCCCTCGCAATGGGGTGGAGCCAGGGTTTAACACACTGTGTTCAGGGGTATTAATAACGAATGTGTGCCAGTGCTTCTTTGAACAATAACTGAACTGATTTATTAATACAGAATCACATGGGGGAATAGAACAGAGATACAGTGGACAATCATGTTGTAATAGTCAATACATACTCACAATGTAGATCAAATGTAGAGTCCTTCCTCTAATAGTTCTTGAGAGGGGTAAATCAGTCTACTCAGACTTTCTCCTGTTTCCTCTGGGGATACATCATATGGGAAAACCTGGGGGGGGGGATCTATCTCTGTCCCTATCACCCTGTCTCTAGTTCCTTGACTAGGCAACCTTTGGGATCTAATCCCTTCTATCTCTCCTCGGTGGAGCCAAAAACTGCTTGATATAGGTATCCTTAATCTGGCTTTCTCTCTTAGAAAGACTATAACAGGATCTAGCTACTCCTTGCTAGACCTGACTAACAATGGCGTCCACAGGAGGCTCAAATTCACAAATGGGGCTATTTTACCAGTCCCCTACACAAGGAATGATTTATTATATTGCAATTTAAAGTAGATTAGCCATTCATATCACATGGGGCACTTTGCCAATGAGGAGAGTTGAGGCTGTCGCCTCAGATGGCAGCGCCCCACTAGGTACCAGGGGCAGCAAAAATGCCATTCCTGGTACTGTAAGAGCCGAATTTCCTGTTTTCAAACTGGAAATCCGGCTCTTCTAACGAAGAGAGAGCAATTAGGCTCTCTGTGCTAGCGAACTGGCCCTCTCTGCCGCCCTCGTGGACCCCCCTGGACCCCCTCAGGCGTAAAAAGGTAAGTGCATGGGGCAGGGGGGCGGCAGCAAATGCTGCTGCCTCAAGGCAGTGGAGGGGCCAGGATTGCCCCTGCATAGTACTACTTAATACACAAGTGCTTACCTTTTAATTTCATTACCACATTCACACAAACCAAGGCAAACCAAAGGACAAGAGGAGATCTACCCAATGGGGCAGGTATTAAAGTGGACCTATCACCCAGACACAAAAAGCCCTATAATAAAAGTCCTTTTCAAATTAAACATGAAACACAATTTCTATTTTTTATTAAAGCATTCATAGCTGCTGTAAGCTCATTTAAAAATCTCAGCTGTCAATCAAATATTGTCTGCCCCTCCTCTATGCCTTAGGGGCAATTGCTTTCACTTTTCATTCATCACTTCCTAGATGTCACTGCTCTCCACACATTCCCCCAGTTCTCTTCACTGTTTTAGTGTAACCAGGACATGGGGATGGACATCAGGTCCTGGTGCACAAACAAGATTCTGAGATGATACAAGGCTTGTCTTAATAACAGTGTCCGCAATATGGCTCCTGCCTGCTTGTTATAATTATGAGTTCCCAGACTGAAGGAAACAAGACTCAAACAATTTATATTGTGTACGTAAAGTTCATTTTGCTTGACTAATGTGATAAAAGAGGATTTTTTTTGGGTGACGGGTCCCCTTTAAGTACACATTCTGCACCTTGTATCAGATTCCAGCAAATACTAGAAATTCTCCTTATTCAGTACCAGTTTTTCCCCATAGACTTTCAATAGAGTTTTCACTTGATAAACTTTAAAATAAATTATTCTGAATTAATTTGCATCTCAAATTGTATCTAGTCCACGGGTCCTGCGATAAACCTGTTTCTCACTGAATTGAATCTGGCCCTTTATGTCTAATGGTTCTTAGATTGAGCCTGATGTTTGCTTGGCTGGTGTTAAAATTTGCTTCATTCAAGCATAGGGAGAATACAGATGAACTGAGATTTTTTGACTTCCATCATGCAACAAATTTTGCAGCAAAGTTACTAAGAAACACAATAAACTTGTAAGGATGCACCGAATCCAGGATTCAGTTCGGTATTTGGCCAGAATTTGGCCTTTTTCAGCAGGATACAGATTTTGCAAAATCCTTCTGCCTGGCTGAACCAAATCCTAATTTGAATATGCAAATTAGGGGCGGGGAGGGAAATCGCATGACTTTTTGTCACAAAACATGGAAGTAAAATATGTTTTCCCCTTCCCATCCATCATTTGCATATGCAACTTCAGATTCGGTTCGGTATTCGGCCGAATCTTTCCCGAAGGATTCAGGGGTTCGGGCCACCATATAGACCACCTGCATCGCCATCTGAATTTTAGGGATCTCATAAAGTTTTCTTTAAGATGGGACCATGCAGCCTAGAAAGTCAGAATGCCTGAACAAAAAATCATCAATGATTTTCAGCAGTCGTATTTACCATTTGCTGACGCTTAGCAGTGACAACGATGATGAAAATGTTTTTTGACGTTATAAGCCCCCATATTCTAACAATATTAACCTCTTCCGAGATTTGTTTTTTTGCCTTCCCAGAATGCTAAAGGGAAAACCATCCTTGTTCTAACAGGATGGAGCTGTTCTTTGGAACCATTTTTATTAAGTCATTTGTTTCAGTGCTAACGCTGCTGAGAGATTAAAGCCAGTAACAGACGGGCTCATTCACAACCTCACAAGGTAATTATGTGGTTTTACAGAATGTTCCAATGCAGTTAAAGTTACGGATGCACTGAAGGTTATTTGAACTAAGGTGATTACCCAATAGTGCCAGAAGAATCTGTCAATGCCCTGGAGAACTGGCACAGAAATGATTAGCTGCTAACAAAAATGTACTAAACATGATATATCTGTGTCTATGGAATCCAGGTTGATCTAGGCCTATAAAAAGATTATTTTTTTAATGTTATTAAACAGACAACTATAGCAGCAGAACATTGATTAATGTGGGAGATTCGCTGAATGATGGAAGTACCATGCAGGATTCCCTATGATTGACGCGGTAATCTCCAATCGCAGCGTCATAGCTCTGCCCCCCAAAACCCGTCCTCTTTATGTCATAGCCCCACCCCCTATGTGTCATGGCCCCACCCCCTGCCTGGTCTAAAAGGTGGCAATCCCACGTGGGGCCCCTATTCCTCTGGGCCTCCTGCAGCCACAGGGTCTGCTTCCTCTGTAGTTGCACCCTTGTTGGTCAAAACTGAGCAGACAAAATGCATTTTTTCCTGCTGTGCAGAATAGAACCATTGGGATGTTCCTGCTGCAGATCTAAGAAAAAGCTCATTCGGGGAGATTAGTCGCTCAGCAACAAATCGCCTCTTCTTCGGCGACTAATCTCCCCGAACTGCCTCCCCGCCGGCTAGAATCTAAATCGCTGGTGGGATGGCACTCAGAGCTCTTTGTTTTCCGAAGTCGCCCGACGTTGCCTCACGAGGAAACTTCAGGCGACTTCAGAAAATGAAGCACTCCGAGTGCCATACCGCTGACAATTTACATTCTAGCCAGCGGGAAGGCAGTTCAGGGAGATTAGTCGCTGGAAGAAGAGGCGCTTTGTCGCCGGGAGACTAAATCTCCCAGAATCTCCACGTGTGTCTCTGCCCTTATTGGTAAGCTTGTCAAGATGGCATGTGCCTCTAGGGTGATGTGACTGTAATTGGTTTAGATCCCCCCCCAGGGAGAGTAACTGTCCATCAAAACTATAAGGTTCAGGGCACACGCTCAGATTCTGGGAGATTAGTCGCCAGGCGATAAATTTCCTCCCGCCGGCTAGAATGTAAATCGATGGCGGGAAAACGAAGCACTCCGAGTGCCATCCCGCCGGCAACTTTCATTCTAGCTGGCAGGAAGGCAAGGGAGGCAGTTTAGTTACCCCGAAGAAGAGGAGATTTGTCGCCGGGCGACTAATCTCCCCAAATCTGAGTGTGTGCCCTGACCCCAAGAGTACCAATTGTATCTATAGCAGACACAAAATAGAAAAGCTCTTAATTGTCACCTACTTAATAAGGGTAAGGAGCATCTGTATATTAGGAGGCTGAGATCTAAGCCTTTGAATACCTGCAGCTCGAATGTATTAAGACCCTTTCCAATGCCCACTTCTTGGAGAAATATTGGGAAAACATTTACAGGAAAAAAAACCAGCTTGCGTTGTCTGCCAAATACATATATGCTGATTTTATACAAAGTTTTTATGGGAATTATTGAAGAAGTAATAGAAAGGCAGTGATGAAATAAGTTTAAACCACATGCATGGCTCATAAAACTTGCCATAGAAAAGGAACGTTCATAAATAGAGACTTAATAGTACATCAGTCAGTAGAAGTACACAAGACCATTAACCCTCCCACATATAAACATCTTGTTGTATCAGCTGCCTGAAGTCTAACATGTCAAACTGGAGCAGTGAGGGCCACCGACCATTATGTAATTGTATTAACGCAAACGCTTCCATAGCAGTTGCTTAAAATAACACAAATTATACACAAAGATACTAAAGAATACATTGATAGTGTTGTACTAATAATGAGATTGTAACATTCCGGGTCTTAATTATCAAAGTATTTTAATTGAAAAAGTCAGACCAAACTAGAATTCACAATTCTTTTTTATTTTACCATATTTATTATTTAAAAACTTTAAAATAGAGCGAAAATCTGAATCGTATGATTTTTTTCAGAGTTTTTTCCCTGAATCGTATAAGTTTTCGGGCTTTTTCCCGAAAAGCTCAAATTTTTCAGATTTTTGCCCGAAAAGTCTAAAATAGTCTGATTTTCGGGCTAATTCCAGCGCAGACCACAGAAACTTCCAAATACGATAGGGACCTCTCCCATTGACTTATATAACCTCGGTAGGTCGGATATGCTGGATTTTCAGATTCTGATCTTTTTCATCCTTGGAGTATAATATATCTCGAAAATTCAAGGTTTTTTTCCATTAAAATTTTATAGTAGTCCATAATGGTAAAGAAGCAAAGCAAAGACCATGAGCCATCACAGTATCATTCCAGACTTTAGGGAATTGATCTCCAACCAGTGGCTTGTGAGAAACATGTTGCTCACCAACCACTTGGATGTTGTTCCCAGTGGCTTTAAAGCAGGTGCTAATTTTTGAATTCCAGGCTTGGAGGCAAGTTTTGGTTGTATAAAAACCAAGAGTCCTGCCAAACAGACCATCCTGTAGGCTGCCAGACCACACGGGGGCTACCAAATAGCAAATCACAGCCCTTATTTGGCACCCCAGGAACTTTTTTCATGCTTTTGTTGCTCCCCAACTCTTATATATTTGAATGTGGCTCATCGGTAAAAAAAAGTTGGGGACTTCTGCTTTAGGGTGTAGCGACACATTAAAGTGTGCTCACTTCAAGCATAAAAGCGGAAGTTCACCAATAAATTAATATGTTTGTGAAGGGTCTCATTCAAGCAGGTCATGTTATATCTATAGTAATAAGTCAAATAATAAGTCAAACTGGACTTGCTGTATTTTTTTTTAAGATGTTTCGCTGGTCATCCAACTGGCTTTCTTAATTCCAAAAAAAAAAAAAAATACAGCAAGTCCAGTTGTTTTTACTTATTACTATAGAAATACCATTACATGAACTTGTAGTATTTAACTTGTACTAATATGTGGTGTAGATATTAATATTGTAATAATTTTTTTTATTTTTTTATTTTGTATAGTTAAAATGATTTGACGTATTTAAGTTTGGAATTTCAGCAACTATCTGGTTTCCAGGGTCCCGTTTACACTAGCAATCGTGCAATGGTTTCAGTGAGAGACTGGAAGGTGAATAGGAAAGGAATAGAAACATATATAATAAAAAGTAAATACAAAAGTAACTACAACAATAAAATTCTAGACTCACAGAACATTCGTTTTTTGTCTGCCAGGGTCAGCGACACCCTATCTGACAGCTGGGAAGAGGCACAGAATAGTGATGGGCGCATTTATTTGGCAGGCGCAAATTTGCGGCGAATTACCACGTTTCACCGCGAGCTAATAGATTTGCGAAATTGCAGCAAAAGTTCGCTGGCGTCCAAATACATTTGACTCCGGTGACAATTTAGACGCTGGTGACAATTCTAGGCACCCATTGACTTTAATGGGTGTCAGAATTGTCGCCAGCTTTGGAATTGTTACCAGCGTCAGAATTGTCGCCAGCGTCAAATATATTTGGACACTGGCGTCAAAATTTGTGTTTCACAAATTTTTCGCCGTTTCATGGATTTCACAGGAAATTCGTGAATTATTCGGCGAATTTAAATGGGAGAAATTCGCCCATCCCTAGACAGAAGAAACAATTAATTCAGAAACTATAAACAAACAAAAAAAAACAAGATCAGTTAATCTGTGACATACTTATCATATTTATCATGCTGTGTAAAGCATTGGAGAAAAACATCACCGGTGGCCATTATATTACATACTAAAAGTTTACTTAAAGGGCATGTAAAGTCTAAAATAGAATAAGGCTAGAAATGCTGTATTTTGTATACTAAATATAAACATGAACTTACTGCACCACAAGCCTAATCAAACAAATAATTTATGCTTTCAAAGTTGGCCACAGGGGGTCACCATCTTGTAACTTTGTTATACATCTTTGCAAGACTAAGACTGTGCACATGCTCAGTGTGGTCTGGGCTGCTTAGGGATCGTCATAAACAAAGCTGCTTGAGTTCTGCATGGCTGGGAAGTAAGGCGGGGGCTCCCCCTGCTGTTCATAAGTATGATTGTTTCCCCTTCTCAGCAGTTAGGGACCGTCTGACAATTCCTATCCACAGCAGTAAATGATGGGAGAATTTCACTGCATACAGCAGGTTTCTTATAAAAACGGTACATATTTTCTAATTAAAGTATATTGGAGATAGGTTTCTTTTTCATTGAAGAAAGTAAAAATGGGATTTTATTTTTTTGCCTTTACATGCCCTTTAAAGGTGAACCACCCCTTTAACGTAATGGTGATCAACCCCTCTAAATGGCTGAGAACTCTCAACTCACCTCTCAGCTCTTCGTCTGTCTTCCCTTTGAGTATTTTGTACATGCAGGGAGGCAGAAAGACTGTCCTAATGCAAAAGAGCATGTATGGATGTAATATTGATTTGCAGGCCAGCCTGATACCTGCAGGGCCTGTGGGTTTACCTGCGAGTCAGGCGGATTGGGTCCGACCTTGGCACACGACTTGCTGGTTGAGCTCTTCTGCCTGCTCTCTCCTCCAGCAACCTTAAACTGCCGGCTTCTGACTTCTTTCTAGTTTTATAGATGCGTGCCTGTCCCTTTTGTGACATCATTGGTGGGAAGGTCTATAATGGAGGGGAGAAAGCTGGACGTGGCGGGCACAGGTCGGGCAGGTGTGGGTTAGGGTCTAGTGCGGGTCAAGTTTTTCTTGACCTGCACATCACTAGGATTCAAGTACCTTTCTAAATAGCTCCAATTAGTTAAATTTTGCATACAGACTGGTAATTTGCATTTGTGCTTGAGCCCGCTGCCATCAATTAAGTTTCAGGTTTACGGTTTCAGGTTCACGATAATGCCTAGAGCATATGCAAGTGAAGGCATTACACATAATTCTTGAATAAAAATATATGATCATAGACAAATATCTGCTTGGCTCAGTTTCTGAACCTCCACCATCTCAGTGCAAATCAATTACTTTTTTTAGTTATCATTGGCTTTGAAAAATGTCAGCTCTTTGAGTGGATGGCAAGGGATGAACTGCTGGCCGTAGATGCACAGACAATATCGTACAAAAGTAATATTCGTACAATATTCGGTGAGTGTATGGTGGAAAACGAGCCGACCAATATCGGCAGAAGACTTTGATATGGGACGGAAGTTGATCGGGCTGGCCTGAAAATTTTGATGGGGTGCCTTTGAAGGCAAGGCACCCGAACATTGGCCATTCTATTGTTTCTACCTGTATATCTGACGATTCAGCTCTACACATGTGTATTGAAAAGAACAATCTTTTCCGGAAAGATTGTAATTGTTACATCTATGGCCAAAGTCTAAAACTGGGCTATAAATCACAAAAAGAGCAATGAACTACTTCCAATGTTTATGTGAAAGCCTGGTGTGTTTAGTGAGAGTAGGACTTGTTGTGTTCATGACCTTGGATACTATTTGACCAATCTGTATTAAAGATCTTGACATTAGAGAAGATCAAAGCGAGGGAAACTTTTCCCCCCTTTGTGTCTGCTATGTGTTGCCGACTAATTTCAATGTGATGATGAAACAAAGGGGAACCATATGCACGTAATTGCTGTAAGTGCATAATACATTCAATGACCCTCTTGTAGTCACACACGCTGCCCATATCAATTTCCTTCAACTTCTACTCAATTCCCTCATGTATACATAAAGTCATTTTGTTTTTTTCCTTTCACTTCACTGCTTACCACGATAAAGGAAGGTGCGCCATTCATAGAATCAAGTACCATTGTCTGAATTCAACCTTTTGAAGATTTTACAAACAACAGAGCTCATTATAACCTAATTTGCTCATCTGCTCTTCAGAAATGTAATGATATTTCCTTGGCCTCGCAATGGTATGACTCACTATAATGATGCTGGGACATATCAAAGTCATCTGTCTCCTGATCTCTAGCTATTTTAAATAAATGGAGAGTGTGGTATCTATAATATAATCAATGGCAATTTTCAGCTGTTCTGTTTGGATTGGATGGTCTCATGCAGCCATGTTCTAGGCCAGGGTCCCCAACATTTTTTACTTGTGAGCCACATTTAAATGTTAAAAAGAGTTGGAGAGCAACGCAAGCATGGAAAAGTCCATAGGGATGTTAAATAAGGGCTGTTATTGGTTGTTTGATAGCTCCTATGTGGACTGGTAGCCTACAAGAGGTTCTGTTTGGCAGTAGACCTGGTTTTTATGCAACCAAAACTTGCCTCCAAGCCTGGAATTCAAAAATAAGCTCCTGCTTTGATGCCACTGGGAGCAACATCCAAAGGGTTGGGGAGCAACATGTTACTCTCGAGCTTCTGGGTGGGGACCACTGTTCTAGGCACTGCAAACCTGTCTTTCTAATGTGTTACTACAATATGTTGTGGACCTATTTCGTAATCTGTATCTGAAACAGTTTTTTACTGTTCATTAGGAGACGTTGAGGAATCATAAACACTGGAACAAATGCCAACAGGTTCCTTCCAGCTATGATTCCTTTTCATACGTGGTGTCAACTGCTGCACCGTCAACACGTGTGATTTAGTTTCAAATGATTTCAAGGGAGCGTAGTATCCAAGACAATGAAAGGTTGATCAAATGTCATCAAATTAATTATGAGTGACTGAAAGGTGATGGCTGACTGAGATTGCCAAGGTCTTTCGCGGGAGCACTGACAGCAAATAAATACCCAAAATATAAGTAATTACTTTATTACCTAAGGGTAAAGCTTATATTCTTACAAGATAAGTCTGATCTTCAAAAATGATTTGACATTTTCTGGCATGGTTGGTAACTGTACTCCCGCTAATGAATAACCTACAAGAGTGTATGTCAGTAAGTGCCCTGGGCCTGCAGGAGAAACATGGAGCTACACTGGGATCAGGCTGAAAGGTTTCATTAATATTGAGAGTCTTAGTGAGGCAAAACCTTCTAAATGTAATGATCTACTTCACTGGGGTATACAGTGTATCCCAGATTTCTTTTTACAAGTTCATCACATTTATGGCACACAGGGTATATGTTTTGTGCTTGGCCTGTTTTTCAGCACATTGTTTAAAACCATGAAATTCCCCTTTACTACCCCCATGGAGTTGAAGGTGAAAGACCTGAAGACACCAGTGATGGTTTCCATGCTAAAAAGCACCTGACAAGCTCAAGTTCTTATGTTTATGAGTTCACAATTAACTCTATGGGTGGTAGCATCTTCAGGGGTTTTGCTCCCACGCTGGAAATTCAAAAAATCCAAATGTGCCTTATGTTCCATTATCTTAAAACCCCGTGGGTGGCCTTTAAAGCTTTGAAATTCAAGTGCATGAATTGCACTTGGAAGTAAAAGCATAGTGCTCATTCATAGGAGCAGATTCACTAACAGGCGAATTTTCACCAGCGTTAGCTTCGCACCCTTCGCACAAATTCACCAGGTGCAAATATGCAACGAATACGCTAATTCACTAAAATTCGAAGTTTCGCCCCTGCTGTGCGAGCTTTTTATAGTGAAGATGCGCCAGTGTTCATTTGTGCCTAGTGAAACTTGGCTAGTGAGCGTGTGCTTAGGTTAATTTGCATAGGGCAGGAAATTTAAAGTTGTATGGACGTCTTTATTATAAATGTTGCTGCAAATGGTTTATGTTACCGGTTTATATTACACATGTTCAGGGAACCTTAATAACAAGAGAGTTAATATAATTCCCTACATTGTAAAATGTAAATTCCATAGGTAATAAAATGTCTGGAGAAAACAACTTACCCAAAAAAGTAAAGGTGGCCATACATGGGCAGATAAAGCTGCCGATATCGGTCGTTTGGACCGATTTGACAGCTTATCTGCCCGTGTATGGGGGCTTCCGATGGGTCTTCCCGATCGCTATCTGGCCACGATATCGATCGGGAAGGTTGGATTTCTACCCGACCGACCTGTCAGAGCCGCTTGGCGCATCATAATTCGATCATTCGGCCATGCGGCCGAACGTTCGAATTACCCCCGATATAGCCATGCAGTTTAGTGGCATATCAGGGAAAGATCCGCTCGTTTGGCGATGTCGCCAAACGAGCGGATCTTGGAGTCTATGGCAACCTTAAGTTGGGACTTTTGCAGCCAATCCCGCTTAAATAAAGGAAAAGTTGTCAGCGTATTTTGAACTTTAATGCATTTTCAGCACACAGGATATGATGTAAGTGACAGAAGATCTAGCAGGAGGTAAACACAAGATCCCGATGTGAGCTGTACTTTCTAACTTGATTGCCTAAATAATGTGCAAGTTAGGGGATGTTTTGGGTGCAATAAGGCACAAACTTATGGAAAGGCCACTAAGGCCTGGGCATAGGGCAGCAGGATTTTAGGGGGCAGCATGCTGTCCAACCACACCCACATTGGTTCAGAAATACTGGGAATAAGCAGGAGTTACAACAGTTTTTTAAATTTCTCATGTGTCAATCCCCATTGCTCTGGTCCCGATGATGAAAATTTGAGCAAATTAAAGGAAGGGACGGGGGCGACGAACAACAGCGGGCCTAGGGGTGCCAGCACTGTAAATCCGGCCCTGGGGGCAATCATGAATGCAGCCAATTTGTATTCGATTTGTATTCATGGGGCAGACATAGGTTTCAGCAGAAGACCTATAGAATTTGTGGTTCCTGCAGGACAAGATCTCATTTTGTTCTAAGCACTAAGCTCTGCAGGTAGTCAATGACACCTAGGGGCAAATTCATTAACCAGCGGAGTTGCGCCAGGGATGGCTTCGCTGCACTTCGCCTAGCGAATTTTCACCATCGCTCCGCAAATTCACTAAAATGCGAAGTTGCGCCCAGCGAGGCGAAAGGTAGCGAAGTTGCCCTATCGAAAATTCGCCAGGCAAAGCGAAGTCGCGCTAGCGAAGGGGAATTTGCATATGGCGGGAACTTAAGTTTGAATGGACGTATATGTTACAGCAAATACATAAAACTACACAAGCCCAGGGAACCTTAATAACTACAAATAGAGATGTTTTATTGCCCTACACATGAGCCCAGTGTATAGTTGATGTGCCCTATGTTAAGAAAAGTAGGGGGGAAGCAGGGTACCCAAAAAAAATTTTTTTAGTCCTTTTGCAGCCTATCACCCATGAAAATGGAAAAGGCGCCAGTGTTTTTTGGGACTTAGAAAAAATGTGACTTTTTTTTTAAGTCCTATCTACTCTATTGCACTTCGCCAGGTCTGAGCTGGCAAAGGCAAGTCTGGCGTAAGAGGTAACTTTTAGTAAAATCAACTTCTTAGTGAAGTCCCTGGCGAAAATTCACCTGGCGTTAGTGTGCGAAGTTGCGTTAGAGTCTGTCTTCTTCGCTAGTGTATTTTCGCCAGCGCCCATTAGTAAATGGGTGAAGTATCGAACTTGCTTAACGCTGGCGAATTGTCGCCAGAGTTCACCACTTCGCACCTTAGTGAATTTGCCCCCTAGATTCTGAATGTGTGGTTAAATATGGTGTTGTACATTAAATATCATTATTATTATGAACAGTGCCAGCATATTCGGTTACACTGTACAAGGGAAGGGTGTTTACATCAAACATATGCATTAAGCCCACATGTTGGGAAAGAGAGTCCTGCTCATTAGAGTTTACAATCTGATGTCATTTTCCATCATTGTTTTAAGGTTTTGATTTAATGTATCTCTTTCTCTAGGGACAATATGCTGGTGAATCCAGTCCGCATTATTATCACCTAAAACCAATATCCTCTAGGAATCTTGTGTTGTATCTGGGTGAGATTGGTCTCTCCGTTGTTCAACTCAAGAAAAGTAGGGAGATTCAAGTGGCAGTCACTGATTTAGTTTTCTCCTCCTACTAAACCAAAACATATAATATGTTCCAAACCTCGCCGTGAATTTATACCATATGCCTAAAGTGTTTGATGTTTATACATCTAATAAATACCTCTGCTGGACACAGCGACCCAATTAGAATCTCTCCTTGTAGTGTCTTCAAAGGAAATGTTTTAAGCTCTGTGGGCAATTTCTTTCCAAAGAGAAAATACAAATGGAAATACTCCTCCATAGTTAGAAAACAAAAAACAACAAGATTTGATTTATAATTAACTTAGGTTTATAGGAATATATATATAATCGTGAATCGTGAATAAATGTAGAAGAAGAGTCGCACTCGCGGGTCTTACGAATGCTGTAAATTTTAATAGCAGGAGACTGACGGTTCGGCTGGTACCCAAACCTTTCTCAAAGTAACACAGGTGAAAGCAAACAAGTGTAGGGGCAGGGAAAGGGTAGTGGATGACTTCATAAAAATGAGTGAAACAACATGATTGGACTCGAATAAATTAAATTAAAAAGGACCAAAGTTCATTGACAGCGCTATATAAATAAATGATGATGATGATGATGATTAGAAAGTGCCAAGAGTTGTAAACAAAGTGCTTATTAGTAAATTGATGTTCTAAAAATAATCAAAATTATGCTACAATCGTAAAGTGTCAGGCATTTAAATATCTATTACTAGAGAGATAAGTTAAATGGGAAAGATCTCAATCTAATTTAATTATGACCAGGGATTGGGCAAAGGCCAAACAATTATTTTTAGAACATCAATTTACTAATAAGCACTTCGTTTACAACTCTTGGCACTTCCTAGTGAACTTTGGTCCTTTTTAATTTAATTTATTTGAGTCCAATCATGAATTGTCAATGAACTGATTGTCACCATTAATCGGGCAACAGCCATTGGATATGCGCACTAATTGGCACTTTATATTTAATATTTATGAATTGGCTTGGGAATTAATTGGTTTGGGAAGTGATTGGTTTTTATTTAATATTGTTGATGAACCAAATGATTAGGCACGCGCTGCACTTGAATTTAAGTTAATCACCTTTCTTATTGATAGGGATTTAATCTATCACTAGATATTAATTAATTGTTATAGACCTTTCTATTCTTAAATTTTTTGAGCACTGACCTTCTGACGGTTGTCAGCCCCCGATTGTGACTATTGAGATCTTGTTTTTTTTTGTGATATAAGAGTTCCTTTTCCTTTTTTATTTTATCCAATAAAATAAAACGATAAAGAGAGAGAGGTGCCTCTTATAACACCGAATTCACAATGTTGCATTATTTGAAAAAAACGGAATGCCTAATAACAAATCAGTGAAAAGGAATGTAATCTGAAATTATCAGATTACCTGAGAAAAAAATCCAGCCAGAGGGCCACCTCTTTGTAATATTTTCCATATTGTCGTTTTAAAAGGTCATCATTTATTTCAATCCCTTAATTGTGTTTACTCACAGATAAGACAAATCTGATTTCTTGTGAATGTGATTTTGTGTGTGTTTCTTCGTGTTTGTCTGTGTATGAGTGAATAGTACGTAAGGACCATGATACCACTTTATTTTATATTCTTATTTCAGAATATATTACATGGGGAAATGATAATTATTGCTCTCTAGGGATGGGCGAATTTTTTCGCCCTGTTTCGCCTCAAAAATGACGCCCATAGACTTTGCGTTGAGCGTCAAAAAAAAAAAAGACGCGTGTCAAAAATTTTTTGCCGTGCGACAAAATTTTTCTGACGCCCATAGACTTTTAATGGGCATTGGCGCCAAATTTTTGGCGAAACGAAACAGGTCAAATTCGCCCGTCCTCTCTTTTTCTCTAGTTTCTGTGATTATTAGGAAAAGACAGTGACAACAGGACAAGATGGGGACAATAAGACAAGACTAAAGGAATTCAGAAAGATGGTAATACAAGAGTAAGATGGAAGAACTAAAGGTGGCCATACACTGAGAGATCCGCTTGTTTGGCGATGTCGCCAAATGTGCAGATCTCTCCTCGATATGCAAACCTTGAGGTGGGCGATATCGGGCTGATCCGATCGCGGACCCTAGGGCCCAATGATCATAAAGAAGGGTTAGCTGGCGATTGGATCGCGGGACCGCATCTGTTCGTTGACGTGGTCCCGATCTGATGGGATTTTTAGTCCTGTCTGATCAATATCTGGCCAACTTTCAGCCAGATATTGATCGGGGAAGCCCGTCAGAGGGGGGCCCCCATATACGGGCCAATAAGCTGCTGACTCTTTCGGTCTGCCTGCAGCTTTTATTAGCTCGTGTATGGCCACCTTAAAGGAGACATAGGATAAATGAAAAAACCTTAATTTTGTAGGCAATTATAAGTAATATATGGTGTTGCTTTTACATGGTGCTAAAAATTAATATTATCTTTAAAAATCACAGCCCTGCAGTCACACAAGCACAGACAGGCTTCAGTTCCCTATCAGGTCCTGATAGCAGCTGATTGGTTCCTGTCCTACAGCCCCTGGCTCCCCTGCACAGCCTGGGAATTCAGGGAGCAGGAAGAGAAGGGAGGGATTATTAGGGTTTATGCAGAAATATTCAATAGATCAAGCCTGAAACACTACTTTTTAAGCACAATTCTTCTATATCTAAATGAGTATAATGCACTGGTACATTCTTATTTTTTACACAAAATGTCTCCTTTAAGAAGCTGATGCCAAATTGAAACTTCTAGTACAAGAAAGTTCAACAACAGCTGAAGTGTCACAGGCTGGAAGTCTTACTTCATATAAAAAATTAGGCTCCACAACATTTTCCCCCTAGGATCCTATTACTATTAAATACAGTATACGTTCAACTCGAATTATTGGTAATACCGATCTTTTACCTTATTATGGCCTTGTGATCAAGGAAGTCTGATAGAATCTCGAGGCCTCCAAGAGGGCTCGATCCTCGAAAATCTGGTGCTGGGGGAAAGTAACAGTTGTGCTGTGTGCTGGCTTTGTATTTAAATAATCAGTAATTATTCAAGAATTCAACTATAATATGAAAGAGCATGCTTTAACAATTGCAGGAATGTGTATGAAAAATAACTGCAAATAGTTACGGTATATGCTTGCCAGTTCTGTAATGCTTGAGGCAAGGTGACATTATATACTGAAAATACTGTATATCTACATACACCTCCCTTTGCCGACGGCGAATAAATTTGCGAAACTGCCCGGAAAAATCGTTACCCCACTTTGGTGCCTTACTAATGAAGGTGAATTGCCCTTTAAGCTGCAAGTCACAGTTTCCCCAAGAGACCTGCTGATCTTAAATTGTTACAATTGCTTCATTACTTATCTTAGGTTGTTACAAATGTATCTAAGTGCACCTGACACTTATTCTGGGCTCTCTGCCTAAAGCAAATGAAGTTTAAGAAACGTTGTAGAAACTCGGAACATTTCAGACAAATGATAGTCATTCTGACCATTCCGATCGATTACTGATCAATTACTGATATAAAAACATCTGCACATGTTTTGGTCTGTTTAGTTCTTTTTGACTGCACATTGGGTACGAACTTAGTTAATGCTCCTGTATGGGTTCTAAAACAAAATATAACTGCAACTGCTATCCTTCCTTTCCTGCAGTTCAACAGTAGTGATGGGCGAATTTGGGGCGTTTCGCTTCGCCGAAAAACTCACAAATTTCCTGCGAAATTAGCAAAAACTGCACCGGCATCCGTTTTTGATGCCGTCGTCTGTTTTTTTTTTCACGCCGGCGTCCGTTTTTTTTGAGAGGCCGCAAATTCGCTGGTGAAAATGCACCGGAGTCCTTTTTTTTTTGATGCGGCGGTTTTGCGAATTTATTCACCGGCGGCGAATCACAGGAATTTGCGCCTGGCGAATAAATTCGCCCATCACTATTCAACAGCAGTACGTAGTTTAGACACCATTGATTATATTGTTTATCCTTATTCCCTGATGTCAGTCTTCCTGCAGTGTCCAGGACCCCCAGTGAAACACCAGTGCCTAATCCCAGAGAGAATTCAATCAAATAAATAATGGTGACTGAATGAGCCATAGGAGTCATAGGACTTGGAGAACTGACGACTTTCACTTCTCAGCACCATCACATCCACACTGCCTGTAGTTACTATATTCTAATTATTATTCCCTGACTCACAGAGACTGATGCTTTTCTGTACTGCTGCCCAGTGTCTGACACACAATGATTGCTCTTGGCTTCCACAGGATTGTACTATTCCATGGAATATAATCATGCAATAAACAGTGGGCAGGTGGACTATGCGGGGATGAGCTTATCAGAGCCGCACAGTAAGAAAAAGCTGTATATGCTAATTTATCAGAATTATATCTTATATTGTACATGCAACAGCTTGGGATCAAGAACATAAACTTTGTTTAAAAGGGCATTTTTTTTTTTTAAAGCAAACATTTCCAATTAACCATTTCAATGGTTGAGGGTGATGGGAGTTTTCAGAGCTATTGTAGACTACAGTGCAAAGTTTCTAACTTTTTAAGTTTAAGTCCTACTATAACTTTTTTATGCCCCTGTTTGCTCATAAAAACTTTTACAATTATAAAATCACTCTGCTATAGACATGGAAGTGTATACAGACCAGTTAAGCAGCATTCACCCCAAAAATTTTATTTTACCTGCTATTTTACCTTTTCAGCGGAAATGCCAGTATTGGGGCTGTTTTCATTCAAATTAACGGGAGGTGTCAGGAATCTGAATTAGCGATGGGCGAATTTGTTTCATTACGCTTCGATTAGAAAATTCGTGAATTACACGAAACGGTGAAAAATTAGCGAGACGCAAATTTTGACGCCCACGGCAATTTTGACACCCACAGCAATTCTAGCGCTCGCATCCATTTTGACAATGGCGTTAAATTTAATGGGTGTCTGAATAATGTTGACGCGCAACGGTTTTGACATGAGTGACGTGTCCAAATTTTTAAAGCTGGCGAATTTTCCCTGCAGTTTAGAGCATTTATTCGCTGTCGACAAAACGCGGAAATTCACAGCGAATTTGCTCCTGGCGAATTTATTCGCCCATCACTAAGCTGAATTCCAATCACCATCGTGGGAAAAGGAACGGACAAGAAAACGGTATAATACTGGTTTGTTCAACAAGGGCAAGAAGAACCAAGAATCTGCTTCTATTTCCTTTTGCAAACACATGCGATGGTGGTGAAAACGACATGGCAGCTTCAATAAACAGAACTCTTTAAAAAATGATTTCTCTCGTTGGTTTTTTTCTCAGCCTACTCCCCCTTTTAGCCGCATAAACCAAGAATGATGAGTTGCAGGCCTGAAAGAATTGCAGCTAGAAATATACAGTGTTCTACTCTCTTATACTAATAAAACTAAAAATAATGTATTGTTTTCCCCTATAATGATGTATCGCGTTGGTTGCTGAGAGCGATCACTTTACATGGACCTACATAATAAAGCTAAAACATGGCTTTTAAGCAACACATCAGCTTCATCTTTAAGTGCTTAGATGACAGCAATACTAAACATATCGTATATCATGATGAATGGTGGGTGAACCTTTCTTCCCTCTTTTCACTACTGCAGAGTGTTAAGAAAGCACCAAAAACTTCTTGTCTTTTTCTGTCCTTAGAAAGTTGAAATATATGTTTTTGTTTGGCTCTGGGACTAAAGACGTACTGATAAAACCTGTAGACCCAAATGAACACAACAAAGGAAGTTGTCCGTTCCATGTGTGGCACCTTCGTATTAGTCAATCTTCTGCTGTAAAACCTCTTCATTTTCACAACGTGTCACATTCCACAGAGCGTTTATTAGGTGATAATTGGATTTAAAGCACAGAACAAAAGAATATAGAGGTTTTGCAGCCAACGATTACCAATCTTGCTATTCTCATTTACTTTATGTTGGAGGGGCAGACAGATGTTACCATAACTCACCACACACTGCAGAACACTCTTTTCACTTCTTGGAAATGTAACTGTTATGACACAAGTACAGACACTGGTTCTTCAACTTCCTTGATTTCTTTTCCAATGACACGCCAGGGCACATTATTCTCATAATCACTCCAGACCATGTAGATTATTCCAATATTCAATAGGATTATTTGTTAATGTAGCTGTAGCTTCTATTAGTTAGGTTCCATACACATTCCACCAACTTCTTGGGATAACTATCCCCATCTGTACCCAGATTCTCTAACTGCTCCCCTTTGCCCTTCCCAAACAGGAACTTTTTCCAGGTAGTCACGGGTCAAAGCCCACAAACTTCCTTACTACTCCTATACTATCTCTTAAAGGAGAACTAAAGCTTAACTAAAGAAGTAGGGTAGAAATGTTGTACATTATGTTTTAGGCTTCTGTACCAGCCCAAGGCAACCACAGCCCTTTAGCAGTAAAGATCTGTGTCTCCAAAGATGCCCCAGTAGCTCCCCGTCTTCTTTTCTGCTGATTCACTGCACATGCTCTGTGCTGCTGTCACTTACTGAGCTCAGGGACCCACTCACAATATAAAGTACACATAGGGTTACCACCCGGCTGGTATTTTACCGGCCTAGCCCGTAAAACACCTGCCAAGGCGGGGGCCGGTATTACAAATTTACCAGCAATACAATTGGCGGTAATTTGTAATACCCTTTAAAAAAGCACCTGGCCTGCTCCCAATTCGCAAAGAACTTACCTTTTTTCCAGCGCTGTGGACGTCTCTGCGATGTTGCTCCACCCATTTTGCGGCACGTTGCATAGCTCCGCCCCCTTTTACCGTCACGGACCACCCCCTTTTGGTGCCCGTCCCCCACTGGCCGGTAACATTTTTTAATAAAGGTGGTAACCCTAAGTACACATAGAATAGAAATGTCACAATATAAGGCTGATTAGTAATTAATACACATAATTACTACATGGCAGCACAGAAACCAGTGCAACTAGCATCAGAATTTAATAATCAGCCCTGTAGCATCAGCTTATATTACAGGGGAAGCTCATTTTCTGCTGGATAATTAGTGACAAGCCCTAAGCTTAGCTTCTCAACAGCCAATCAGAGCCCACTGAGCATGTGAGTGTCACAGACACTTTCCAAGATGGTGACCCCCTGTGACAAGTTTGAAGTCCTGGATCATTTAGGCCGATGCAATAAGTTCACTATATAAAATATGGCATTTTCAGTCACATTCATTTTTAGGGTTTAGTTCTCCTTTAAATCCCTAACTGGTGGAGTATTCACTGGAAGACTACCTCCACTACTCTTCTAGTTGGAGCATTGGCCCATTCTAACCTTTGCTAACTTCTCCTTGTCTCCTTGTCTACCCAGTACACAAGGTAGACAATTATTACCCAATTTTATTACATTTTCTCAAGTCATTAAAACTTATACATTTATACCCATGTCTTCATACTTCCGCACATCCTTACATAATCACAAGCAGTAGTGACCAACCCTTCTACCCTCTTACAAGTACCCATATGGTGGAGTGCAGTCAGTGGTTGTCACAGTTTTAAGGGTAAAAATCAGATGTTTGGAAAAAATAATGCTTGATGTATGGCCTCTTGTAGGGTATCTGTCAGATACTGTATGGAATTCAAATGTGTATATCTTTCATATTCATTATATGATTTGATATTTCATGTGCTGAGCTAAAAAGAGCTGATTTGATAAGAAGTAGGTGGGTGATACTGTCAGATGAGACTTTTTGCCCATACACTATTGCCACCAAGGGTCTGTATAATCAATTAAGGTCTGGCAGCATATAGAGGTCACCCAGGCCATTCTGCCTCCAGAAGCAGCAGATCTTGGCTGCCCCTGAATTTAATTACCAAAGGCCTACTCTGGGAGTCCCTGATTCATGGCTAATATAATTCAAGTAAAAGGAACTTCTGGGCAGAAGCTCCAGCAAAAATAACTCTTAATGGTAATTATATTCTGAGGGAATACATTGAGTTTTTTTTGCCTGAACATGAGTGCTGCATCTCGTCCTAGGCTGCTGATGTTGCTGCTGAAACTGCCCAAGTTGCCTGACCATATCATGACATGCATTGCCACCAATCAGATTTAGTCTTTGGGTTCTACTTATTAAAATAATAAACAAGCGCTTGAATGATAAACACCTCAGAGCTATAAACAACTTGTTTTTTTTTCCAGGACTGATGTTGCAACCAACACCCTATAATTTATTTCCACTTATACGATTTATCCATAAAGAAAGCTTCACCGGCCTAGGATGATTTTCCCCTACAGCCATAAACATGCTCTGCAGATTTAATACTATGTGCTTGAGATTAATGGTTCATCACATGATTCCTCTGCCTTCACACCACCTTTTTTTTTTGGCTTTACAATAAAGGAGCATAATGGTGCCCCACCAATACTTTTTGTAGGTCAAGGGTTTTTAAAGAAAGAGAAATCGATCATATTTATGAAATGTAACGTATTTTAAAATAATGTTGAAGTTTTAGATATAATTTGGCATAATTTTGGCACAGTTTATGCCATTTCCATATCTCTTCATTTAGCAGTTGACAACTAGAGAACATCATCTACTGGATTGGCACCAAGAGGAAAACCCAAGAGATAAAGGAAAGGTGACCTGGGAGAGACACTACCAGATCTGTAAGCGAAAGTCTGTGGTATCAGTTTATCCCATCTGCTGTGATTACGCAATAAATGATTTTACTGGAGGTTGAACACAGCAAGACATCGCTTGTAGAACAACCACAAATTTAATAATGTGATTTTTATACCCTTTTAAAAGTCCATCATTTTGAGATTGATACTGAGCTGTTGCTTCTTTTTCTCTAGCTGTGAAGCAGAATAAAGTTCACAGATAAAACTGTGGTAGAAGTATTTTATAGTTTTAACACAATTACTAAAGGTGCCTTCCTTTTAAGGTGACAGAACTGATAGTGTTGTCTTCATAATTCATCTTAAATTTGCAATTCCCTTATTTTTTCTCTGTTCCGTATGGGGGCATATAGGGCCCAAGCATTGGGCGGCAGCTTTAGGGGGGCAGCCATCGAGTGCCCCATTGGTAAATAAGAATGTGAGGATAAAATCTCACAAGGTAATGCTGGATACTTGCTGGCTATATCTGGCTGATGGATGGGGGATACCTGGCAGGTCCAGGCTGAGAATAAAAATAGGCCCTGGCATTTCAGGTACACAGAGGCCCAAACAGCCCCCACCAGCCCACTAAATACTGACTTTCTATTGAACCTTATAGCAGCCCCTCTGGCATTTGCCAGAACCCACAGATTGCCAGTCCGGGCATGATACCTGGGGACTAGGTCATCCTATGCATGGGTTGATCAAGGGCTGACGTTTCCCGGGAAGGTCTGTTAGTTGTTAAACATATGGTTAAAGCTCTCTGCATCTATTGCTGTGGCTCAATGACTTGTGTCTCTTCTTTGACCTTCTCCTTTATTATAAAGATTATTTCCTAAAATGTGAGGGCGTTGTGGTTTTACCTGCAAAAAGGATGTAAATATGTTACTACCTGGAATGCAGAAAATCGAGCAGATAAAGTGACTATACCTGTGACTCATATTGTCCATATTGTCTCATAAAAGCCCTCCAGGTAGATGGGCTCAGCAAACAGATCGAGTCTGTTTATATGGCTGGTAGCCCGAATGAGTGAATGTTAGGGTAAGGGCACACAGGCAGATTTAAGGAGATTAGTCGCCGGGGCGATAAATCGCCTCTTCTTCGGGGTGACAATCTCCCCGAACTGCCTTCCCCTAACTTCCCACCAGCTATAATGAAAAATCGCCAGCGGGGTGGCACTCGCGGAGCTTCTTTTTCCAAATCATTCAAAGTTGCCTCATGAGCGACAAATCTCCCTGAATCTGCCCGTGTGCCCTTACCCTTAGAAGGTTTTATACAAATGGTTTTATACCAGTGATCCCCATCCAGTGGCTCGTGAGTTACATGTTGCTCAACAATCACTAGGATGTGGTTCCCAGTGGCCTCAAAGCAGGAGCTTATTTTTGAATTCATGGCTTGGAGGCAAGTTTTAGTTGTATAAAAACCAGGTGTAGTGCTTACAGTAGCCTCTTGTAGGCTGCCAGTCCTCATAGGGGGTATCATACTGCCAATCACAGTCTTTATTTGACTTTTTTCATTATTGTGTTGCTCTCCAACTCTTTTTACATTTGAATGTGGCTCACGCTTAAAAAAGGTTGGGGACCCCTGTTCTATACTATGACCTAGTCCCTTGGCACCTGTACCTCAAGGGTTAACTAGTGAGAAGCACTTACACTATATAACTCAATCCAGTTGGGTCATTAAACGCTCTCCACATCTATTGCTTTGCTGTACCTCAACCTTCTCACCCTACTTCTAACTTCTTTTAGGATTCTCAGCCAGGAGATACATTTTTTCAGCTTTGGTGAAATACCACACATCTTTACACATTTTATACTTCCCCAGCTTACAAGATATGAGAATGTATTATTTATTGTACTGCATACTAAAAAGCTTTTATCAAACCGGAAAACCTTACTGCGCTGAAATACTTGTATTCGCTACTAGCTTTGCTGTACATTTCTAATGATTCAATGTCAAATCAGATTTTAACCTTTAAACATAGATAATAAATATTTGACACATTCCTTAACCATTATCCTAGTGAATTATTTCAGATAAGGAATGGAATTTGTCAGCTACAAAGTATGAGAATTCCTTCTTTCTTAAACCAACTGCGCTCCAACTTCAAGTACCAAATACAAAGAAGCAACATATTGAGACTTACTGAGTATCTGAGAATCCTGTACTGCAGGGGTCCCCAACCTTTTTTGGTCCCCAACCTTTTTTGGTCCAGGGACCGGTGTAGACGCAAACATTTTTTGGTTGGGGAGTTGGGAGGGGGGTTGGAGGGGTCGGCGTCCAATTCTGGTCGGTGGCTACCAATTCGGGCATGCCTGGTGGCCCAGTTTAGTACTGTCCGTGGCCCGGTTCTGGGCTGTGGACCAGCGGTTGGGGATCCCTACTGTACTGGACTGATAATCATTTGTCCCATACACTTTTATTTCTCATACAGTCTCTCTCATACACATTCTCTCCTTCCCTCTCTTGTAAATATGTCCCCCTAGGTTAGGCCACATATGATCAACTAAGAAAATAATCAAGTGCCTAACGAGATTTAATGGTTGATAGAGTTGCTCTGCCTGAAATGAAGTATATAGCAAAGGTTATCATAAGGCAACATGCTTATCTTTAATATACATTTGCTGTGACTTTCTGAACATTAATAACCAAACCATAACTTTGTTCAGCCTCAAGCCATACACATTTGTGCAGGTATGGGACCTGTTATCCAGAATGCTTGGGACCTGGGGTTTTCCGGATAATGGATCTTTCCGTAATTTGGATTTCATACAGTAAATCTACTAGAAAATCATGTAAACATTAAATAAACCCAATAGGCTGGCTTTGCCTCTAATAGGGATTAATTATATTTTAGCCAAGATCAAGTACAACCTACTGTTTTATTATTATAGAGAAAAATTTATCATTTTTAAAAATGTGGATTAGTTGGATAAAATGGAATCTATGGGAGATGGCCTTACCATAATTTCTGGATAACAGATTTCCAGATAATGGATTCCATACCCAGGGGCGATTCTTGCTATTATGCCGTCTGAGGCCGTCGCCCCCACCCCTCCCCACGGCACTAACCTTTACAGCGCCGGAGAGGGCAGGGGCGGTCCGCGACGCTTAGTGCAGAGAGCGCAATAGCGCTCTCTGCACTAGAAGAGCAGAATTTCCGGTTTGAAAACCGGAAATTCGGCTCTTAGCTACCAGGAGTGGCAACCAGGCACTGCCGCCTGAGGCGAGTGTCTCAACTCGCCTCATTGGTGGAGCGCCCCTGTCCATACCTGTACTTGTATCTGCATCTGCAAATGCTTGCAAGCCATAATACCATATGGTTCCCCTGCACGGCATCCACACTTGGATAGCATAAGAAATAGGCCAACGTTTGACTGCATTTAGGCTATCTTCTAACCCCAGTTTAGGGGTGCAGGGGATATAAACACTGATACAGGACACATGCCAATACATCTTTGCAATCACAAAAGCATAAGTACATTCTCAGGAAAAGTACATCAGGCCACAACATTTGAGTGTGTTCAATGGCCTTGCTCAGTCAGTTCACCCCTAACACCTAAGCTTTGGTGAATTCTCAGAGACATTCCTATGGATTGATCTCCTCTAATAAGTCTCACATATTAATAGGAGTTGCCTATACAGGTATGGGTTGGGTGAAACTGGATTTATTTTGTGACCAGCCGTGATTTGCTTGCTCCCACGTACATTTTATATTATTTAGCTCTGTCTCCAAAGAAACAGTCTTCCAATTTTCAAATTGGATGGGCCTTTGTTTCAAATAGGTAACAGCAAAGACCCCCCATGTAGCATCAACTTCTTTATTCAGACACTTGTAGCTCACAGTGCAGTGGGTGGGTGGAAGGAATGAACCTTATCACAAATAGCACATGAATGGCCTCTTTGGAATGTTCTGTATTTTGATTTATTGTATCAGAATGAGATATGAGCTGAGGAGGGGAGGAGATCAGGAAACGGGAAATTGATATTAAATATTTAATCCTACAGGCGATCTCTTTATTGATGAGAGCACAGCATTTAAAGGGACATTACAATATGGTCTTGGTGTGGCTTCTTTTCTTGGGTTAAGCTGGCCACAGGCGCAAAGATCCGATCGTACGAATCAACGTACAATTGGACTTTCCCATCTCCTGACCTGCCACTAACCATTCAGATCAAAGTCTTACCATTCAGATCAAATAAAGTAGTTGAAGAACAGATCAGCCGATGTTCTGCCCCTGACAGCAATCGTACAATAGACAAAGCTGGTGACAGTCTCCCACTGAAAATCGTACAATTGGCAATACACTCAGAGATATTATCGGCAGCCGAAATAAATTTTCTAACCCGTCCGATCGACCAAGCAACCTATCTCCGCCGGATGAAAAATGTCGGGACTCTCCACACGCGTTCCCGAAAATCGTACGAATCCTCGATTCGTGCGATGAGATCTTTGCGTCTATGGCCAGCTTTAAACTCAAGGGTCCCATTCAATCAGTCATGAAAAGTCAGACTTTTACACCTTTCTGTAAGCAGTGCTATTTTCATATGTAGCACTTATATTTTTCAAGGCAAAAGTATTATGGTATTCTTATTTGATGTAGCATAAAATGATGACCATGGTTAAAGGAAGCCAATAGTATCCATAAGGAAACGAGTGATCCTCAAAAAAGAATAGTCTGAACTGGATGGATGGGTTTATTAGGTATGGGGGGGGGGGTTCAGGTATTTATAAATGCAAATTCCAAGGGTTTGAAATGGTTGCACAATTAAGTCATGTTAGAAATATATTGGCCATATACGCTTTAGGGCCAGCACTTTACCATCCTTATTGGTGTTTTAGCGGGTTGTTAGTAATTTATTAATCAATGTTAAATGAATTATTTATGAGTTAGAAATTACTAAATATACACAATAATTAAAAGGAAAATTAATTGTGTTTTAGTTTTACCCTATTTAATGTTAACTTATTGAGGTTAAGCACTAGCACTTTGTGGGATCAATTATTTAAACAAAAAGAGGGAACTCATAGATACTGGATCACGTGACCTAATGGTTTAACTGAAAACAAATCACACAGTGATAATATATAATTTTTTGGAATTTTTCTGATTAAGAAGACGGGGATACTTTTCTTCTTTTCTCCTATACAAAATTAAATACTGACGGAAGTCAGATCCCCTCTTTTTAGTCAATTTTATATATCTGAAGTTAGATCATTCCTTTTTTATTCAGATGAAGACACTATGGGGCCAATTCACTAAAGGGCGGATTTTTGCCAGTGAAGGCTCCGCCTTCACTACCACTACCACTACACTAATTCACTAATATGCGAAGTTGCGTCTCTGTAGCGAACGCTGGCAAAGTTTTGCTAAGGTTAATTCGGCAGTGCGAGCAATTCATAGCGAACTTTCCCTAGTATTCAATTCTGCCTAGCGATACTTCGTTAGTACTCTTACGCTTATGTCAATTTGAATAGGGCGAGTACATACAGGTCATATATACGTCTTTATTAGGGATGTTGGTGCAAATGCTTGAAGTGGCCACTTGTTATTACACATGAACAAGGAAGCAAAATAAAGACAAAAGAGAACCTCTAATGTCCTAGACAAAAGCTCACCCTAAAACAAATGTGACATGCCCCTCAAATGGTTGGTAAAATGTTAACACAAAAATCTTTAATACTTAGGACTTTTGAAGGCAATCTCGTTTTAAAATATGAAAAAACGCCAGCTTTTTTTAGAACTTTTATGAGTTTCCGCCATACAGGATATGATTTCACTGACATAAGATTGAGGAGGATGTTGCTTCATCTTATCAATTCACCAGGTCTAAGGTGGCGAAGGAAACTCTGGCGAAAGAGGTTCTGTAAAATTCGCACTTTAGTGGATTTGCAAGAAACAATTCACCTGCTGATAGGGCTGAAACTGCACCAAAGACGGTCTCGCTAGCAAATTGTCGTCTATGCCTGTTAGTAAATTGATGAAGTCCCTGCGGATGAAATTTTTTCTAGCGACTGCCCTTTAGAAAATCTGCCCCTATATCTTAAGAGGCCTCAGGACCCTCTTTTCTTAACACTGGGTGGGGTAATGGAGTACAAGTAGTGAGTTATGTAGGCAACTGAAGTCTGGTTTGCACACTTTTGGTGTCCTTTATAAAACCATACCCCCATGGTCAGACATTTAAAAGTAAACCCTTGTTTATGTCAACCACTATCTATTTCTACCTATGGGTGAGTACTCTAAAACTGGAGCGCCCTTACTAGGGATCCTAATGGTTTGTACTCTATGCCCCTGCTCACCCAAATATTAGCGCCTGAGTTTTTTCTCAAATGCCCTTAAAATTGTACCCCGATCCTTTAGCCAGTGGGAACATGCATCAGAAGCAATTTAGAGCACTAATTACTTAATTAAGAAAACACTCAGACACCGGGTTGGTAACTTATTTTCTTTAAAGACTTTGCTGCTTTCTAGAGAATTACCTAATCGGCACTGCCTCAGGCATCAAGAGTATATGGATTACAGGCTCTACATTGTATGTAAAGTCTATATTGGAATGCATTTAATTAGACTTAAAGGGCATGTAAAGTCTAAAATAGAATAAGGCTAGAAATGCTGTATTTTGTATACTAAATATAAACATGAACTTACTGCACCACAAGCCTAATCAAACAAATAATTTATGCTTTCAAAGTTGGCTACAGGGGGTCGCCATCTTGTAACTTTGTTATACATCTTTGCAAGACTAAGACTGTGCACATGCTCAGTGTGGTCTGGGCTGCTTAGGGATCGTCATAAACAAAGCTGCTTGAGTTTTGCAAGGCTGGGAAGTAAGGCGGGGGCTCCCCCTGCTGTTCATAAGTATGATTGTTTCCCTGCTCAGCAGTTAGGGACCGTCTGACAATTCCTATCCACAGCAGTAAATGAAGGGAGAATTTCACTGCATACAGTCAAGTTTCTTATAAAAACGGTACACATTGTTTAATTAAAGTATATTGGAGATAGGTTTCTTTTTCATTAAAGAAAGTAAAAATGGGATTTTATTTTTTTGCCTTTACATGCCCTTTAATATACTGTTCGTATTAACCTGTGTTTTGAGCAGGGTTGACGAAACTGTGTTCCTCCAGACACTGTTGAACTACAATTCTAAATTGCTGGGAGTGTGTGCTGCTATTGGTCAGATTCATAAATTAAAGGGGTTATTCACCTTCAAACTAACTTTTAGACTCTGTAGTATTTTAATTTTTATTATTTGTGGTTTTTTAAGATGTTTTGAGCTTTTTATTCAGCAGCTCTCCAGTTTGCAATTACAGCAATCAGGTTGCTAGGGTCCAAATTTGAATAAGAGACTGGAATATGAATAGGAGAGGCCTGAACAGAAAGATAAGTAATAAATAGTAACAATAACAATACATTTGTAGCCTTACAGAGCATTTGTTTTTTTTTAGATGGGGTCAGTGACCCCCATTTGAAAGCTGGAAAGAGTCATAAGAAGAAGGCAAATAAAAAAATATATAAATACAGGTATGGGACCTGTTATCCAGAATGATTGGGACCTGGGGTTTTCTGGGTAACGGATTTTTCCGTAATTTGGATCTTCATACCTTAAGTCTACTAGAATATCATGTAAACATTAAATAAACCCAATAGGCTGGTTTTGCTACCAATAAGGATTAATTATATATTAATTTAGATCAAGTACAAGCTACTGGTTTATTATTACAGAGAAAAAGGTAATTATTTAAAAAAATTTAGATGACTTTGATAAAATGAATTAGCTTAGAATTGAACAATCGATAATGAAAACCAATTGCAAATTGTCTCAGAATTTTGCTCTTTATCTACATCATACTAAAAGTTAACTCAAAGGTGTACAACCCCTTTAATTACTGGCTCTTTTATACTCCTGAATCCACACTCTCTTATTTTGTGATCTTACTACAAAGCACGGACAGTAACTGGGTGCTGGAATCTGTGGTTCGATACCCACGGACATATACAGATAACATATATTTGAGGCATAATCTAGACAAAGTACTGCAATCTTGGACCCTCAGTAACTGTGTTATATGGTACTGGTCGTTCAGGTTTTTAACATCTCAAGGTGGCCATACACGGGCAGAGTAAAGCTGCTGATATCAGACATTTAGACTGATTCGACAGCTTATCTGCGACCAGGACCACATCAGCTAGTTAATGCGGTCCTGAGACCCATCAGTGCCAATTCGTAGCATTGTTATCTGATAGTTCGGCCCAAGGGCCGACAGTGTGATTTCACTCGTGTTCGCCCAGCCATTAGTGGCCATATTGGGTTAAGATCGGCTCGTTTGGCGACCTCGCCAAACAAGCAGATCTAATAGTTTATGGCTACCTTAAAGGAGAAGGAAAGCTACGGAGGCATTTTATTGCCAACAGATTAGCTGCAATAGTGCAAGCTAGAATGCTATATTTATTCTGTAGAATGTTTTACCATATCTGAGTAAAAAGCTCTAGAAACTCTCTGTTTGTTTAGGATAGGAGCTGCAGTATTAATGTGGTGTGACATCACTTCCTGCCTGAGTCTCTCCCTGCTCTGGGCTCAGATTACAGTAGAGAAGGGAGGAGGGAAGAGGGACAAACTGAGCATGCTCTTGCCCAGGGCAATGAGGTTTAAGCTGAAGGCAGGAAGTCTGATACAGAAGCCCATGTGTACACAATAGAAGGAAAGAAATGCAGTGTTTCTTTTGACAGAGGACTCAGAGCAGCATTACTTTGGGGGTTTACTGGTATATTTAGATGGACCTTTCTGATAAGGCTTACTTAGTTTTAACCTTTCCTTCTCCTTTAAAGCTGGCCATAGACGCAAACATCTGATCGTACGCATCATGGTATGATCGGACTTCTCCATCTCCCGACCTGCCACTAACCACTCAGATCAAATCTTACCATTCCGATCAAATAAAGTAGAAAAGAACAGATCAGCCGATGTTCTGCCCCTGACAGCAATCGTACGAAAGTTATGTCCGACAAAAGCTTGTGACAGTCTCTGATATTATCGGCAGCCGACAGAAATCTTTTAACCTTTCCGATTGACCAAACGACCGATCTCCGCCGGACGAAAATGTCGGGACTCTCCACACACGGTCCGAAAATCATACGAATCCTCGATTCGTACGATCAGATCTTTGCGTCTATGGCCAGCTTAAGTTATACCATTTTCCCTTTAAACACCTCCTCTGAGGATTTTGAATAGATTTCTTTTTCCCCACTGACAATTTAACAGAAAAGAAAATTACCATGTTCTGCCGTATCTGTCTGTTCCTGAAAGGCCACAAAGCTATTCACCCTGCAGCTAAACTACACTGGAATGAGCATGAAGGATAATTGTTAGGGAAGAGGGGACGGCTGAGCTAACATTCTACAATTAAAAGGTAGGCTACTCATGACAAGCTAAATCATGATGTGAATTGATGGAAAAGCCATTTGTCCTGAGTGACAGTGATTAAGAAGACAACCACTGGCCTGAGAACTTGTGACAGATTTGTGTGACCTTTAGCAGGTTGGCCTGTCCCTTGACAACAACAAAAACAAACTGTATCAGTGTTGGACTGGCCCACCAGGATACCAGGAAAACTACCGGTGGGCTCTGGTGTCAGTGGGCCCCTCCTGCTGCTAAACACTTGGCCTATTTCATGGTCATTCCCTATTTCTAGGAGAACAAAGAGGCTAAATAGATGGAATAATAGATTATAGTATGTAAAGAAAAGATACTAGGAGAATAGAGGTTAAAGGGGTTGTTCACCTTCAAAACACTTTTTTCCATTTCAGTTGTTTTTAGATTGTTCCCCAGAAATAAAGACTTAATTCAATTACTTTTTATTATTTATTTTTTACTGTTATTTTTTATTTTTTTTGCAACATTTAGTTGATCCATTTCTCAGCAGCATCTCTGGAGTATTAACAACTATTGTATCAATTCTAACAGCTGCCTGTAATGAAACCCAGAGATTCTGCTCAGCAGGGACAAAGATAAGAAATGTTTCAACTAAATGTATCCATATAGAACAGTTTACAGGGTCGGCGACCCCCCTCCCAGGGCTGCTTCACAAGGTGAAAAAGGACACTTTACACTTCAATATTAGAAAAATGGGGACACATAGAAAATGGAAAGTCATTGGAAAAAGTTGTTATTTCTGGTGATCTATCTGAAACCAACTAGTTGTTTGAAGGTGAACAACCCCTTTAAGTGAGGAGAGTAAGAATATAATAGTACTGAGAGTGGGCCCCTGGTCTAAGGTTTTTGGGTAGGCCCCTGGTGTCCCAGTCCGACACTGTACTGTAGACATTTTGGGTAAGGTTTTTATTATAAAACCTTAAATTGAGGGAATATTGATGCTTAGGGTTGTTTTTGGTCGAGGAGGAAACACACACTGACTATGCATTTTACAGCTTGGCAGGTGGGCGATAAAACACTTGGAAACACTTGGAATCACATTCCCTACGGCCATTGCCTGCCTCAGAGGTGTACTTGTGCTCAGACAATTATTACTCAAAAATGCATTCCCCATTGTGGGGCAGTTCTAAACCTTTTGTCACCAACCTGCTGAACTGGGGTGATAAAACACTCAGAATCACCCCATGTGCCTTCCCTAAAGCTGTTGATTAAGTAAACTGCCAGCAACCCCCACAATTTGGATTTCAGTAGGTACTAGTAGTTGTAATTCAACAACAAGTGAAGGAGTCACAGGTTGGTCAATGCTGATATAAAGTGTTACTGTTTGGATTTACAGTGACCATTGTGATAGGCTATGTTTCTTACCCTCACTCTCCCTACTTTTCTCTGGGGCCCATTATATGTGAGCCCCAGGGTTCATTTTTTAGGCAGGACACAGTCCTAATAAATGCCCATTAAGCACATTGTTTTGGGCACATCTCCATTGGATAGAGCTGGTGACAAATAATTGACAAATGGTTACCCAGACTACCTCGCTCTGTGACATATGATTTACAGCAACTGGAAAACCGGTTTTGTGCAGTGTGTTGATGGCAACCGTTTCCCACATAGTATTCATTCATGTAGAGGTAATTTCATTTACTGTATATTTCTGCTGGAGAAGCGCTCAGAATTGTCACTTTGATTGAATGAGATAACACTTGACGGCACTGCTAATGGACCTTTCCAGTTTCTCATTCTCATTTACACTACCGGGTGTTCGGGTTCTCATCTCTCTTTGTGAGCATCCATGCCTCGGCACCTACAGTTGAGTAATTCCATATTTAATTGAGTTTATGGTAAAACATCATCAATAGCTCTCTACCTGAAGAAAGAAACAAGCACGTATGACTGTTCCATATCCAGTTTTAATCTTACTTGCTTCAAGATGTACCAGACACCCACATGCAGAAAAACACATCCAACCCCAAATGTGTATCTGAGCAAAATATCCATTGGGAAGTCATGGAACTCTGCAGAAGGTCAACGAAGCATACAACTACTAACAGTACTAGGTATTCATCCTCATACTGGGGTCTGGTCCTGTACAACTCGTTTATTTTCTCGTAAATGTAATAGAGCAGATGTCCATATGGAAGGCTCATCTTCCCTCTGCAGAACAAAGTACTTGAGGCTGGAGAGTAGTTAAGCAGAGTTTTCTTATTGGTTGAGAAAGGTGAGGACTACTGAAAATACCCAGTATCTACTAATAATAGTCCACTTCCAGCCTCCAACAAATATAAGGAGTTTTACTATGTGTACTGCTATACCTAGGAACACTTTATATCCAATGTATTGTAATGTTTTAGTACATAGAGTTACCACTCGATTAATTTATCTCTTTGGTTGTGCAAATGCTGGTGCATTGAAAGCTCTTTCAGGGAATCAAATGCCACCATCCTTTCTGGACCAGGCAGAAAACCGTAATCTGAAAAACATCCCGTATCACGGTTTTGTATTCCAAACTATTAATGCAAGAATTTAAGTGATAAATATTTTGCATGCCTTCTCCTGCGGAGGGAAACATGGTTACTCCTATGTCTGGGGTATATTTCTTTCAGATACTTCATGGTAAGCAGAGCGGGTTTAGTAATGTTTTATGGCCACTAGAGGCCACTCTATAGTCCACAGGTATGGTTAATGATTCTAACTTTTTATTTATGCACCCCCGAACACACGTATTTTAAGGGTTAGGGCACATGCTCAGATTCAGGGAGATTAGTCGCCCGGCTACAAACCTCTTCTTCAGACGAATAATCTCCCGGAACTGCCTTCAGCGGGAGGCAGTTCGGGGAAATTAGTCGCCCCGAAGAAGAGGAGATTTACTGACCCCATCTAAAAAATGAATGCTCTATAAGGCTACAAATGTATTCTATTGTATTTCTAATCAGGTCTCTCCTATTCAATTCCACTCTCATACTCAAATTGATGCATATTTGCTACAGTCATTTGGACCCTAGCACCCAGATGAAATTGCAGTTTGGAGAGCTGCTGGATAAAAAGTGAAATAACTCAAAAATCACAAATAATAAAACAGTTGCAAAAATTGCAACTTTTCTCAGAATATTACTCTCCATCATACTAAAAGTCAGCTTAAAGGTGAACAATCCCTTTAACCACTACCCCTTAAGTGATGACTGCATACACAAAACTCATATGATTATATACACATTCTATGGATCAAAATATATACATGTACCCACAAATATTATTGTCCTTTATCAGACAGTGCAGGTTCTGTATCCATCACCTGTACATCAAGCCAAAGGATCAAGTAGTCAAATCAAAATAGGATTTTTTTTCCAGTAACCTCCAGGTGCAGGGCGGGGGGTCTCATGTGTGGTTGCCACCTGGCTGGTATTTTACCGGCTTGGCCGTTAAAAATCCCAAAGATCCCAATGGTATTAATAGGGGGAAAAGATAAATATATAGGAAGGCCGGTATTTTTTTCTAGAAAAGGTGGCAACCCTAGTCTCATGTGCACATCCTGCACCCGGGCCTGGAAGAGGATAGTTACGTTACTGAGAATGGCCAGAATCTTTGAAACGGAATTCAGTTTAGCGGCCAGCCCCCCACTTTCTAAATGGGAACCCAATTTCATGGACAGGTATGAGGAGGCTACACCCTTTCTTGGTTTTAGTGTTTGCGGCAGCAGACTCTGTTAGAAAACATGAAGCTTTGGGCCATAGTCTTCATACAATGCCCCCCCAAAATAAGCATACAGGTAAAGGATCCATTATACAGAAAGTTGTTATCCAGAAAGCTCCGAATTACGGGAAGGCCATCTTCCATAGACTCCATTATAGAGTGAATAAAGTACCCCCTCTTATAAATCATAAGGATATTATAAGTTACCGAGCAGTTTCATGAACTCCGAGGTATAAAGACTGTCTTATTCCCAAGTGATTTGATTGTGATTTAATTTGACTGATATAAAGACTGTCTTATTCCCAAATGATTTGACTGTGGTTTTAGCACTGGTAGAAAAAGTGAATGGAAAGCCCATCAGAATTACTGCAGAGGAATAAGCAGGGGCGTATCTATAGAGGAAGCAGACCCAAGAGATAAAGGCAGTAATGTAAGTATCGGGCGCAGGACCCGGGTGTAGCGTGTGCAGCCGGGCCCCCACCCACCTTCAGAAACTATTGGCACTTAGGATTTGCGCAATCGCTAACCTCCGGCAAACCCCGGTGCAATTGCGCCCCCTGCACCCCCCGGTATTTCTCCCCATGGGTATAGGGGCCCCATGAGGCTTTAATTCATATACAATTTCAATAAATATTGGCAGAGACGGAACTAGGTGGGGGCGGGCCCTGGTGCGGGCCGTGCAGCCGGTCCCCGCCCCCCCACCCTCGCTGCAGCCGCTGCGGTGGGCGCATGACTGCCAGCCCAATTGCACCCCCTGCTCCCCCGGTAGTTACGCCACTGAATATTGGTAAAACAGATCATCAACCTCTAGACATTTTGGGAGCCTAAAATAAATTGCTGTGGTTCCTGGTAATATCTAGTTATGTCACTAGGAATAAGCAAAGAATCCCTTGAGTAGCAGCTGTCAGAGGCAGCCAATGGAAAAGCCATTAGCTAGCTGATGGGGCCCCTGCCCTAGAGGCTTGCACTCAGCTCGCAGGATTGCACTAGATACCAGCGCAGGTATTTGCCCAGAGGGGACTATTATTATCATTATTATTATCCGGGTGCAATAACTCCCAGAAGGGGGCGTGTTGTTACAGACACGTCATCTGCAGGAGAAAAAAAAAAGAAGAAAGAGAATTTTTTTTGTTCTTTAAAGTAGAGTTTCGCCTCCTGCTGGGAATCTGGGCTCGCGTGTGTCTGGAGGAGCCGATTTCTATACAGGGGCCGAGGGAAGGGGGTGGGAATGAGCAGCAGTAGCGCTAGTGAGTGCTGCTAACTGCCTGTTCTGCTAACTGCCAGTGCGCCTAACTGCCTGCGCTCTTAACTGCCTGTGCCAGGGATTTATGCTGCTGCTGCTTTCTCTGCGGATCTGTCTCCTTTCCCCGTAGCCGCGACCCCGTCCCTGGACACCAGACTGCAAGAATGACTTGTCCCTGGCTGCTGCTCTGGAGGCAGTTTCTGTGTCCGGGCTGCGGGAGTAAAGTGTCCTGAGGAAGGGCAGGGAGCGCGGTTCGACTACTCGCAGCTAAGGAAGGAGAAAGGGAAACTCGCTCCTCTCCTGTCACATGTTGGGGAGGCTGAACAACTCCGACACGGTGAGTCTTTCACTTCAACGTCTCTTTTCACAATATGTCCATTCAATTATGTTTTTTTTAGCTGGAGTTATATTCCTTTCTAACTCTTCTTTTTTAAACTACTGATCCCAGCATCCTCGAGCAGCCAGGGGCTGTGTATAAATGCAGGTTCACATTCCTATTGAGTCTAATCCACCCTATCCCCACCTGGTGTATTTGTATGTGTGACAGATGCCCCAAGGCTACACATGTATGGGCAACCATTGGAGGGCTGGGGTGTGGGGGGGATGGGATAGTTCACTGATGATATGGGGGTTCTGTAAAAAGGGCTGCACTTGCCTGTGGGTCCCAGAAATGGCATTAAAGTGATCACTAGTTCATTTATTTAGGAACCCAAGAGTTTCTGGAGTTATTTTCATGTTGCAAGAGTTTGCTTCTTTTCATTGTAATATATATATAGTCAATAAAATACCCCCTATTGTAAAATATAAGGATATTATAAGTCACCGAGGAGTTTCATGACCATATAAAAACTCAGAGGTGACGTCTAATACCATTATATAAAGGGTACTTTATTTATTATAATACACACATTTTAGTGAGTCATGTGACAAAAATGACATCACGACTCACCGTTTATATATATACACATATATATATGTAATTTGCTAAAGGGAGAGTTCAGTTTGATAATCTGCACTGGATCTTGAGGCCACACAGATCAGGTTGGGCACTTCGTCAATAGTGATGGGCGAATACATTTTCCTGGCACAAATTCGCGGCGAATTTCCGCGTTTCCGGCATCAATTTCCGATTTTCACGATTTTTCGTGAAAACGTTTGAATTTCACAATTTTTTTGTGAACTTTCCGATTTCAAGATTTTTCCCGCTAATCTTTTGCCGTTTCGGGGGTTTTGCAAATTTTGCGGGAAATTCACAAATTTTTTGGCAAAGCGAAACAGGAGAAATTCGCCCATCACTAATAGTCAACCATGCTACGTCCGACCGTATGCAACTTTGGGGTGGGAAGGGAAAAACATTTTTTATTTCCTTGTTTTGTGACAAAAAGTCATGATTTCCCTCCCAAATGCATATGCAAATTAGGATTCGGATTTGGTTCGGCTGGGTAGAAGAATTCGGCCGCATCCTGCTGAAAAAGCCTGAATCCTGCACCGAATCCTGGATTCGGTGCATCCCTAATCTATACAAGTATGAGATCCATTACCCGGAAAACCTATTATCCAGAAAACTATGAATTATGGAAAGGCTTACTCCCATATACTCCATTTTATCGAAATAATAAAAATGTAAAAAAATAATTTCCTTTTTCTCTGTTATAATAAAACAGTAGCTTGTACTTGATCCCAACTAAGATATAATTAATCCTTATTGGAAGCAAAACCAGCCTATTGGGTTTATTTAATATCTACATTATTTTTTAAGGTATGAACATCCATATTACTTAGAGATCTGCTATCCGAAAAACCCCAGGTCCCAAACATTTTGGATAACAGGTCCCATACCTGTATTCTATTTGTCCATAAAATAATTGCACATGTAAGACTGCAAGCTCTTGGTCAAACTTTGTTTTGTCTGTGTTTTTATTATATTTATCTTATGATCGTTCTGATCAAAAACCAAAAAAACTACAAATGACAATTCTGCCTCCAGGAATATCTATATGTGTTAATATATGTTATATAATATGTGTTTATATTCCATGGGAATAACTATAACGTTGTCTAGTTACCCTTTACAGATTTATTTAAATGCTACTCAAATAAAATGATGTGTATTAATAATACAAAATAAAGAATCTTCTTTAAAAATGGTATAAGAGATATAATGCAGTAGCCAAGGCACATTTGCTTATTAAGGGCGTTATATAGTGCAAGTAAGGATTTGCCAGTAAGTCGGTAAAGAGCCAACTCCAGCCTTGTGTCTGTACTACTGGCTCTTACTGTGTTATGTAAACAGAGTTGTAGCAGAGGTTAAATGAGGCAATGCAGTAAGTGTAGGGAGGTTAAAATAACATTAGGAATGTACCATGGTGAGTCCTTTCTGGGGTGAGGTGCCTTGATACCTGCGCTTGGATAAAACCTGGTCTGTGTAGCAGTTTGAAGGAGTTGACAAGAGTGAGGAGAGAAACGCGTCGGAGTTTGTGCAGGAGATGACAGACCCATTGTCTCTATTGCCTAAACGGGCTGAATAGAGAAACCAAAAGCAGAGACAAGGTTGCATCTTCCACCTGGGGAACACTTTGCCTTAAGGTGGCCATAGACGTAAAGATCCGTTTATTTGGTGATGTCACCAAACAAGCGGATCTCTCCCCGATGTGTCCACATGGAAGTGGGTGATGTTGGGCTGATGCACGGGCGGTCAGATCACGGTACCAAATACACGCAAAGATGCGTCCGCGATCCGGCGGGATTTTTTAACCTGCCCGATCGAGATCGGCCAGATATCGATCGGGGAGGCCCGTCAGATGGCCCCACACACGGGCCAATAAGCTGTTGACCCAGTTTGTAGCTTTTATCGGCCCGTGTTTGGGGGTCTTTACAAAGGGATCAGGGTTTTATTAATGAAAATCTTTAAAGGGGAACTAATGGCAAAATGAAAATTGAATTTAAGCTTCCTCATACTGAAATAATAATATAATAATCATTAATAAAAAATTCTCCATTGTTTCTGAATTGATCAAGTTTATATTCACAATTCCTCTCTCAGCATCTGTTTCTCTTCATTCTCTCTTCATGCAGCAGTTGGGTGTTCCTTTTCTTTAGCAGATGTATTAGAGCTCACTCAAATAACTGATTCCAGTACAAACAAAATAACTGCCCTTGGCACAAATCTTGCATGTAGAGAGACGTGATGTCTCGTGATTTTAATAGAGTGAGCTCTAATACATCTTCTATCCAAAGATATATTGGTTCTAAAGGCCCCCATACACGGGCTGATAAAAGCTGCCGACAGACCGAGTCGGCAGCTTATTGGACCGTATGTGGAGCCATACGATGGGCGTCCCCGATCGGTCGATTGGGCATGGTAAAAAATCCTTGATGCAGTCCCGTGATCCAACCGCCAGTCCATTCTGATCCGATCATTGGTCCCTAGGGCCCACATTCGGATCAGCCTGATATCGCCCACCTCAATGTGGGCATATCGGGGAGAGATCCGCTCATTTGGCGACTTCGCCAAAAGAGCGGATCTCCCTCTGTATGGCCACCTTGACTGTCAATGAATATCTGACATCCAACAGCTGAATGAAGACAGAATGAGGAGAAACAGATGCTGAGAGAGGGATAGTGAAGATAAACTTGATTATTTCAGAAACGGCACAGAATTTTTAATTGTATTTCGAAAGTTTCTTATTTCAGTAAGGTGAAGCTAAAATTAAATTTCAGTGAGGCAACTTTGGGCGACTATTGAAAACGCATCGCCGCATGTGCATTAGCGCAGGCGACTTTGCATTGTAGCCTATGGGGAAAAACGCTGAGGCAGTTCAGGGAGATAGTCGCGCAAAAGATGAGGCGATTAGTCGCCAGGCGACAAAATCTCCCCGAATCTCCTCGTGTGGCCTAGCCCTAAAGGTTGCAGTTGGTGACAGTCCTTCCTACAGACACAAATCATAGGGGAATAGGGGTTAATTTATATTAGAGCAGGGCACCGAGTTAGGTGTGCAAAATACTCATTACTAACAACATTTGTATATCTATTTTTGTATATAAACAACTTTTGTATATCTTTAGGGGTGTCCTTTAGCTTTGGTGAACAATTGATAAACGTACACAGCTTAACACCCCTGTTTTTTCCTTCCTTCGCTCAAATTGGACCCCTGCGTTCCTGGGGCTCCTATTCTCTATCACCAAAATATTCTGGCTTTGCCTGTAGCATAAAAATAAATAACCTTCACAAGATCAGTCCAAATCTGGCGTGGGGTCTTGGCAAGTTGGGAGGCCTCATTAATCACAAATAGGTATCTTTGGATTGGGGAAATTGATTGTCCAATCATTGCTGATGATTTTGGGGGCAGGGTTGAGCGGTTGGTTTAAATGTAATACTAATCATGGGCTTGGTGTAGTCAGTAGTAATATCCTCCATTCATGATTCTTAAAGGGAACTCCACCCAAAACAGCTCTTTACATAACGCAAGAATCTAAAGTTATTTGTAAATGTAATTGCCCGTCTGCCTGTTTACATTCTCGGCACTCCTGATTCTGACTCCTGACTATGTAGCAGATGTCAGTTCTGCTACATTGTTTTAGGACTATAGCCGTTACAATGACAAATAATTTTAAAGCACTGAAAAAGTTTAATGAATGGATATTGTAAAATTTCAATTTATTGGCATTTTGCAAGGTTTTCTATTGAGATGCCTTTTAAAGGAAAACTATACCCCCAAAATGAACACTTAAGTCATTGATAGTTTATATCATATTAAGTGGCATATTAAAGAATCTTACCAAACTGGAATATATATTTAAGTAAATATTGCCCTTTTACATCTCTTGCCTTGAGCCACCATCTTGTGATGGTCTGTGTGCTGCCTCAGAGATCACCTGACCAGAAATACTGAAGCTCTAACTGTAACAGGAAGAAGTGTGGAAGCAAAAGACACAACTCTGTCTGTTAATTGGCTCATGTGACCTAACATGTATGGTTTGTTTGTGTGCACCGTGAATCCTACGATCCCAGGGGGTGGCCCTTATTTTTTAAAATGGCAATTTTCTATTTATGATTACCCAATGGCACATACTACTAGAAAAGTGTATTATTATGAAAATGGTTTATTTACATGAAGCAGGGTTTTACATATGAGTTGTTTAATGTGATATATTTTTATAGAGACCTACATTGTTTGGGGGAGTATAGTTTTCCTTTAAATCATGCGGTGGTGCAGCAAATGTGCAGTGTGTAAAATCCCTGTGTATAACGCTGGCAATATCTGTGGGCCACTGAATTAAAGGAGAAGGAAAGTTGTTTCACACTTGGGGGTGCCAAATGTTAGGCACCCCAAGTGAATGTATTTACTTACATGAAACCCCTATCAGCAGAAAACTGCACCGGCCCGGGGTTATACCAGTGAGCACCACGGATCGATCCTTTTCCGGCTTCTTCTTTCTTCAAATTTCCCAGGGCAGAAGAAAGAGCAGTAGAACTAAATAGCCGACTTTTTAGTTAAATTTCCACTTTTCACTCTAATACACATGCGCAGCTTCAAGAAGAAAGAAGAAGACGGAAGAGGATCGCTCGATGCTGCTCACTGGTATAACCCTGAGCCGGTGCAGTTTTCTGCTGATAGGAGCACCGGCCCGGGGTTTCAGCTAAGTAAATACAATCACTTGCAGGTGCCTAGTATTTGACACTCCCAAATGGTAAACGACTTTCCGTCTTCTTTAGGGCTCTTACAGACGAGCGTTTTTACCTGCGCTCCCCTGCGTTCCGTTTGTCTGCGTTCAGCCGCAGGGGAGCGCAGGAATAGACGCATTACATTTTTCCAATGCAGCATGTTGCGTCTCAACCTGCATTCGGCGCCTACACGCGCCTGTATGAGTACAGCCCCATTGGAAAAAATGTAATGCGTCTATCCCTGCGCTCCCCTCGGCTGAACGCAGAAAAACGGAACGCAGGAGAGCGCAGGTAAAAACGCTCGCCAGTAAGAGCCCTAAAATGTAGCACAGGCTGTTGGAAAAACATTGTTTGCAGAGCGATTCCATACGAACAGAACGCTTCATTGAGCTCCAGTAAAAATACGCTTTGATCCGAAATGTTTTATGCTGGGATTACAGTGCTTTTGCTTTTCAGCGACTGAAACGTGTAAGCCTGTGAAAATCATTCACTTGAATGAATTTCCCCGTTGAGTGTAGAATAGGAGGCAATAAAACTGCGGTTATATTTGTGTAAATCTTGTAAATCAGGAAGCGTTTCATTTCCCCCTGAGATGCAGGAGACAGGATTTAGTAGTAGGGATACTGTATGTATCCAAGTAGCTTATGCTTTTTGTGCATTTAGCATTTGTACCCCCAGCATTTTTGCATTGGACCATTATTAAGTCTGGAAGTGATATTTAGATTGAGAAGTTTGTATATGCGTTTACTGATGTGCACAGGTATAGAATCCGTTATCCAGAAAGCTCCAAATTACAGCTCCATAGACGCCAGTATAATGAACTAATTATTTTTAAAAATGTCCCTGTTCTTTGTACTTGATCCCGACTAAGATATAATTAAACCTAATCTGAGGCAAAACAATCCTGTTGGGTTTATTTAATGTTCAAATGATTCTCTAGTAGACTTAGGGGAAGATTTATCAAGGGTCGAATTGAAAAAACGAAGTAAAATAACTAAAATTTAGAGCTATTTTTGTGTACTTCGACTTGGGAATAGTCAAAATTCGATTTGAATTTGAAAAAAATTAGAAAATTGGAATATCAAAATTTATCTCTTTTTTTTAAATACTTCGAATCGAATTCGATTGAATTCGATCTTACTTCGATTCGATCAATCGAATACAGCCTATTCACCAGCAAAAAAAAAACGTAGATTTTTTTAATGTATTTCGGTTGGTCTTTTTTTATTTGAATTTCAACTTTATGGGAGTTCAAAAAAACCCCATTACTTTGACATTCGACCCTTGATAAATCTGCCCCTTCAAGTATGGAGATTCAAATTTAGAGCCCATATCTGGAAACCCTCCTTGCCTTATTTTCATTCCAGGTAGGGGACCTGTTATCCAGAATGCTCGGCACCTGGGATATTCTAGAATGTATCTTTCCGTTATTCGGGTCTTCATACTTTAAGGGGCAGATATATCAGGGGTCGAATTTCGAATAAAAAAAAACGTTGAAATTCGAATAAAAAAAGACCAGCTGAAACGTATTAAAAGAATCAACGTTTTTTTTCCCGGGTGAATAGGCCGTTTTCGTTCGAATTCGAATTCTACGAATTGAAATAACATTGTATTCGATCGAATTTGATTCAAGGTATTTTCAAAAAATAATTTTGATTTCTCAAAGTCCACCAATTGACTCCAAATAGGTTCTAGGAGGTCCCCCATAGGCTAAAACAGCAATTCGGCAGGTTTTAGATGACGAATAGTTGAAGTTGAATTTTTAAAGAGACAGTACATGATAAATTTAGATATTCAAGTTTTTTTTTTTCACAGTAGACATAAAATAGATGGAAATTTGAATTTTCACTTTGACCCTTGATAAATCTGTCCCTAAATCTACCAGAATATCATGTAAGCATTAAATAAACCCAATAGGCTGGTTTTGCCTCCATTGAGGATTAATTACAGTATATCTTAGTTGGGATCAAGTACAAGCTACTGTTTTATTACTATAGAGAAAAAGGAAATTGTTTTTAAAAATTTGGATTATTTTATTAAAATGGAGTCTATGGGAGACAGTCTTTCTGGATAACGGGTTTCCGAATAACGGATCCCATACCTGTACTATGAAAAATGCCTGATTTGTGAGCTCTGTCCCATCATTTATGCAGCTTTCTATCCTAACACTCCTCTAAGTTACGTGCATTAAGTTCCTGGAATATTTCCTGATAGTGCTCTGCCCTGCAGCACATTTATCAGTGGATGTGAACTGATATTATCACCGGCAGTAGAACAGGTTACATTCCCTGCTGAATATTCCAGAAATTCCATTGATTCCTAATTGTTGAGTTGGCAGAAAGACCAGCAAGGCTATCAAATCTTTTATGATATATGAGGTGTGTTCATTCCACTTTCATGATGCGTGCACCCACTTCCACTCATATGACATCACTAGGCATGTGCACTCCAGTTATGTGATGTCACTGGGCTTCTAAACATTATGCTTAACGGAAATGAATGTAAAGATACTCTTCTAAGCTCTTTTGCAACTGACGGGAGTTCTTTTTTGTATCTAATTATCAAGATATTTGCAGTTATTACACTGCTAATATAATGAATTCACAGCATTAAATCCTTCTGCTGGTTATTTTTTCCCGACTGGGCAGTTTCAGGAGAAAAATAAGTTTGTGAGCAGAGGAAAGTCTTGTCAAGACACTGCTGAGAGAATGTAGTTACTGAGCAGAGACGAGTCGATCCCCTGTTCTAAGCACAGCAATAATGTTCCATTGCTCACTCAATTCCTTTTCTAAGGCTTAGGGGCAGATTTATCAAGGGTCAAATTTAGAGTTCATGGGAGTCTGTAAAAACTTTCTGTCTGTGTTTTACGGGAATTTTGCCCAAAAACGACAAAATCTTCGGATTTTTGCACGAAACCCAGCGCAGATCAGGATATCTTCTGGACTTCTCCCTTTGACTTATATATAACTTCGGCAGGTCTGAGATGCCAGATTTTTGGATTCTGACTATTTCCATCCTCGGGGTTTAATACATCAAGACAAATTCAAGGTTTTTTTCACAAAAAAATCAGATTTTTTGTTTAAAAAAAAAAAAACTAAACGTTTTCGAGTTTTTGGCATTCGGACTTTATTAAATAACCCCCCTAGTGTCATATATTAGAGCGCTAGCCTATGTACTCCTGTTCCATCTTAATAAAGAAAACATGCCTTTAGATTGTAAGCTCTTGTGAGTACAGCCAGTGGGGTAACTATAGAGGAAGCAGACCCCGCAGTGGCAGGGGGGCCTGCGGAACAGGGGCCTGAACTGTGGGTTCTGCTTCCTCTATAGTTAAAAAAAAGTGGGTGGGAGGATGGGGATCGGAGGGTGCCTTTTATTACATTACTCTGTAATTAGTCAATTCCAATTAGTCTGCACCTCATACAGTCATGAACCAATCACTTGCTTTAGTGCCTTATATTACATATAGGGGTTAAACCTCTTAATTTCACTAATAATAACATACATAGAGGACAAACAGTCATTTTTGGGGATATAAGGACATTTTAATATAAAAGCCAGGAAAACATTATGGGGCAGATTTTTTCAAGGGTCGAATTTCAAAGTAAAAAATGCTTTAAAATTCGACCATCAAATTGAAATACTTCAAATTCGAATATCGTAGTTGATCGTATTTTTCACCGAATTTGACCATCGAACGATCAAAGTAAAATCGTTTGATCGAACGATTAAATTGTTCGAATTGAACGATTCTAACGATTTTAGCGTACGATCGAACGATTTTACTTCCTATGAAGACTTTGTAAAATGGTCTAGAAGGTCCCCATAGGCTAACATAGCACTTCGGCAGGTTTAATTTGGCGAAGTATTGAAGTCGAAGTTTTTTTAAAGAGACAGTACTTCGATTATCGAATGGTCTAATATTCGAAAGATTTTTACTTCGAATCAAAGTCGAAGTGAATTTGAATTCTTAGTATCCTATTTGATGGTCGAAGTATCCAAAATATTACTTACAATTTGAATTTTTTTACTTCGAAAATTCCCTCTAATTCACTTTGACCCTTGATAAATCTGCCCCTATGTGAAACAGGGAACCACACGCATTGAAATCCATTATAAATTGGTGGGACCTAAAAAAATGATGTAAAATGCAGGAAAACTAAATTTCAGGGGACTTAAAATTGTGGTTTCACTCTATGTGGCCCCAAGAGTTTCTGAATGCCATTGAATGCCATTTGCCTTGGATGTATTGCCCTCATTCAGTAGTACAGAACTAGGTTTTTTCCAGCCTTCAATGTGTTAATTCCCATAAGAACAATGCTTTGCCCAAATTTCTCTTCTATCAAATGATGAATAAAATGTGTTCACTCTTTGTGTTGTTGAGGAAGTTATCAGCCTGCTGCACAACACATTCCATATCGCATATCTTAAATACTCTCAATACGTAGCATTTTTGTTTGCCATTATATAAGTCTTAGACCATTTCTGCAAAGGCAACTTTTGTTCTAATGTTACCGACCCTCTCTACAGGGGGCCGACATCTCCTGTTTGTTTTTAACGGCAGAGACACACGGTCAGATTCGGTGAGATTAGTCACCTGGCGACAAATCTCCTCTTCTTCGGGGCGACTAATCTCCCTGAACTGCCTTCCCGTTGGCTAGAATGAAAATTGCCGAGTGCTTCGTTTTCCGAAGTCGCCTCATGAGGAAACTTCGGGCGACTTCGGAAAACTAAGCTCTCCAAGTGCCATCCCACCTGCGATTGCAGCGATTTAGATTGTAGCCGGCGGGAGGCAGTTCGGGGCGATTAGTCGCCCCCCCGTAGAAGAGGCGATTTATCGCCGGGCAACTAAATCTCCCCAAATCTGAGCATGTGTTTCTGACCCCTCGATTCCCTTAACATGCCATGATTAAGGGCACATTAAATTTGCTGTGTCTGGTTCTAATTCAGATTACTGGTGCTTTTTTTCCCCTCTGCACCTTGATTTGTTAAAGGGCTTTATCTTCAAAGGGTGTAAAGCATGCGATTGGATTATATTAAACAAACAATCCCCATGTAGGCAGCCAAGTAAGAAAAGACCTAAAGTCTATATGAAGAGGTAATACTAGATGGTTTTTATCTATAGATTCTGTGGCTGAATGGCTTGTGATGAGGGGCTGTGTTACCCGATAGACGGTAGAATCGATTTTTTTGTCAAGCTTTTTTTTTTTTCAAAAACTTTTTTTTCTGAAACCTTGTCTCACAATGTTCAACATCAAAGGGCGAAAGTGGAAAAGTACGTTTTCCTTCTCTTGCTCGCTACATAGTAAAGGCTTTTTTTTTTCCTGTTGTCTTTATAACTCTCTCGCCCCTCTCGTGTTTGAATAACAGTAGGAAAACCGATCTCCCTTCTGTTAAAGAGTTATTAAGTTTTCATGTGAAAGATGAACCTCCCGTCTCTTTTCCTCTTTGGTGATAGCAGAATAGGAGAGACGGGGAAAGAAAGAGAGAGAGAGAAAAAAAAAATCTCTATTCATCGTGAACTTTAGTTTGATGTTGGTGGGGCAGCCTGCAGGTACATTGCTAAAAGCGTTATCTCGCTAGCGATCTGCCCAGATCTGGCTTCTCTGTTTTCTCTTGTGATTAGGAGACTTGGCTCATCATATTCTCAGATTCACAGCATGTTTTAAAAGCCTTCTCAGCACTGTTCCGAAGTGGGCACAGAGAAAAAGGTCCCATTTGGAGAGAAATTTGGTTCTTTGAGATGAGTGGGATGTATCCACCAAGAGATCTAAGAACAAGGGAGAGGAAGGAACCTTCCTAAAATTAAGGATACCAGTCAAGGTATGAAACTATACCTGGTTTTGTGTGCTAGAAATAACTGTAGACATTTTATCATGGCTTAAACTAAGACAGTGAGTATTTTGGAGAAAAGAAAAATTCAGTCATTTTCAAATTGATCACAAAAATATCAATGTCATTATAATGATATCTATTTATATATTGTAATGTTATACTACCTGGAACCAACAGAAGCCTTTATTGTACTTTGATACTCCAGAAATGTGCATTAAATTTGAATGGATTTCTATTTCAGAGGTTTATAAATAAGATAATCGGCAAGCCATTGAGCTTCAAATTGATGTGTATAACAACATGGCAGTTTATTTATGTCAATTTGGATGAGGATTACAGAGTAACATCATTTCTATCTAACATTTCTGGAGTTGCCTCTAGTTTGTTGCAGGGGTAGGAAATATTATTTTCTACATTATCTCATTTGCTAAAAAAAGGCATCCAAACCTTGCACAGTTGTACACATATTATATATATATATATATATATATATATATATATATATATATATATATATATATATATTTATATTTCTGGCTGTTTTCTTTTTCATAATGTTAAATGGTAGAAGAAAGTAGTGAGTAGGATTTGTACATTGACAAGGTAAGCACCCAGTTAACATTATTTGGTAGGAAAAATATTGTGATTCCTGTCAAATGTCTCCATCACCCCTTGTTCTTGTTATGACATATATATTTCAAAGCCCAGATGGCCGTTTTCAAACCCCCCCAACGTAGACATCTAGACCATGTGGACTGTGGCTCAAGGGGCTCATTGAGATGTTCAGTTGGTCCTCGGAGAACATTGTAAAACTAGGGCAGATTAGTTTACAGACTAGGACGGCTTTTTTCAGCTAATAAAATACAATTCTTTTGTAAATGGAAAGCAGCTGTAAGGAGATGATAGAGAAATGGGTATGAAAGTCTCTTGCAAAGAGAGATTGAGTTTCTGGGACTTTGTGTCCCTGTTAACAAGGAGAAAAAAGGAAAGCCCAAAGAAGCTGGGTCAACACAAGCGCCTGATTCACCAGGGATCTCGGTAACGGGTGCCAAGTTTGTGCAATCTAAAGCCAGTCGTTTTCTCCAGTTTTGACTGACTGTGGCTGGGTTACAGCAATTAATTAATCAGCGTGTCTTCACATTTAAGAACACTTGATCCCTGTGCAAATTGAACTTTATGGAATTTTATCTTAGACAAAAGCTTTATTTCCCATTTTGTCTTCAGACACACAGCATAAATAATCACTGTAAAGCAGGATATTAAATAGAAAGGCACCAAAATATGCGTCAGGTCATAAGTTGCTTCATACTAGATGGACTTGGACTTTTTCTCCTCTTCTTCAGGGCGACTAATCTTTGCCGACGAGAAGGCAGTTCCCGAAGAAGGGGAGATTTCTCGCTGGGCGACTAATCTCCCCGAATCTCCCCATGTGTCTCTGCCCTTAGAGTCTTTGTGCTGATTTTGCCTTTTTGTTTCCAGTAAAGTTTGAATGGAATTAGACTAAAGTGGCCATAGACGCACCGATAATATCGTATGAAACTATTTTTTGTGGAATATTTGGTGCGTGTATGGTGGGAGACAAGCCAGCCGATATCAGTAGAAGACTTGGATAACGGTCGGCTCACCACCCGAACATGAGCCATTGTTAGCGCTAAGATACAGGTGGAAAACTATTGTTTCTACCTGTATATCTGACGATTCAGCTTTTTTTCTTGGAAAGATCTTTTCCAGGAAAGATCGTAATTGTAATGTTTATGGCCACCTTTAGTGCTTTCGCTTACAACTAAATGTGGTCTCTCTTTGGATCCCCATTAGGAGTTAGACTTAATACCAAAATTGACAACTCAGAACGATGGCTTGGTTGACTGATGCCCTTATGAGCACTTGTATGGAGGCATCAACCAATGTAGGACTCAATTAATCTGTAACAATCTCATCCAGGTGTGCTATATTTCATTGTAGCTGACTAAATGATCTGGTCAGAACAAATATTGGTCAGGAAGGCCTTTTGACCACATACACAGCTTTTGAAGTGTTAGGGTGGAGGCACACGCAGTGTTCCGGGGAGATTAGTCGCCTAGCAACAAATCTCCTCTTCTTCGGGCGACTAATCTCCCCAAAATGCCTTCCCACTAGCTAGAATGTGAATTGCTTTGGTTTAAACTTTGGACGACTTTGGAAAACAAATCGATCCAAGTGCCATTCCGCTGGCGATTCACATTCTAATCGGCGAGAAGGCATTTCAGGGAGATTAGGCGACTAACCTCCCGGAACGCTATGTGTGCCACCACCCTTAACTTACCAATGTCTGGCTTCCCATCTTCTGGGGCATCTGACCCCAATTCTGTTATCATATGCTCAAGCTTGAAGTTCCGAAATGAGAAAAAAAAACTCAGAACAATGTCATAATTTTGAATTTTGTCTGGATATACCCCAATTAGTCTTTCATTTCAAAACCACAATCCTGTGGTTAGGGTGTACTACATACAGGGCTAAGGAATCTGTCCTTCAGTGATGTTGAGAAGAGTTCCATAAAATGACCAATTTCAAAGTGATTGGAGACCCTATAATATGGAAAATAAACTCTAATTGTATCTGAGACATGGTGTGTGTGCTAGAGCTACAATATAAGTTAGAACTAAAGTGAGGGTAGAGTTGGAAATGGAGCACTTAATTGCCACCAGACTGCTGAAGCTTTGACGAAGAGAAGCAACATGAAGAAGGGAGAGAGTTTGGGGTGGAATAATGGGCATAACATGGTTCCTTAAAGGTACAAGTACTCACAGAACAAAATAAAACAGAGCAAGAGAATGGTATAGGCAAATCCATTGACATGAATTAGATGAAGGGCTTGAGTCCGACTAAAGCTGGCCATAGACACAAAGATTTGATTGTACAAATCTTCGATTCGTACGATTTGTGGGCCATGCTTGGAGTGTCCCGACATTTTTCACGCCATGGCGAAAGGTCGTTCAGATGATCAGACAGGTTAGAAAATTTCTGTCGGCTACCAATAATATCTCTGTATGTATTGCCAAGATGTACCAACCAAGATGAAGGCAGCAACTAGAAAATAACAGCAAAGGCACAAGACTGAATTAATAAAAGTGTCTTGTTAAGACATGATATCTATTGATTTTTTTGAGCTCTATTTAACCGCCTACTAGCTTCAAGTAAACAAGATACCGTTTATGTGCATATTTGACTTCCGATAGCCTCAGGGCTACCTTACTTTTATTGGTTTCATTTTACTACGCCGTATTGACAAACTTGATGCCAAGAACACTTGTACTTAGTAACAATAAAAGCAACCGTATCAGAAAGTCCTGACATTCTTTAAAGGTTTATTTCTGCCTGTTCAGGTCTGTAAGAAATGGGTGGAAAGGGCCCTGTTATGAATGTTATCAGTAGCTGCTTACCCTGCCCCCTCTATCATGATATTATACATCCGCTGTTTAAGATTCCTCCTTTATACAGTATGTATATATATTTATATATCTCCAAAGTAGAGGGCTGGCAGGATCCTGGTACTAAGCCCCCCAGCTGTTTACTTATCTAATGAGGTGTGATAGTGAGAAGGCAACTCTTTCATGTATGAGGACTATGTCCATGTGCAGCCAATACAACCAACCTTACTCATTTCGTGCATACCAGTAAGGGGCAGATGAAAATGTGTGGCTGTAATAACCGTGAATTTCCCTATCTGAATGCCATCACGGTAGACAACTGTATTGGTGGAAACATCTGGTGTGCAGCTGGCGTATGCTTTTGTGCAGTCTGACTATATCTTTTGCTAGAGACAGATTGAAACAGGTTCAACTTGCTATTAAACCTGCCTGTATGGAATGGAGGAAGGAAGGTGATGCTAGAAGGTCGGTACTATGTGGGGAACATCAACACAGTTATTTCATGTTTCGTTTTATCGGAGTGCCTGTTACTGCCCTAACGTGATTTATGAGACAATAAAAGACGTTGGGACCATTCTGCTAAAGCTTTCAACATTTCTTTTTTTTTTTGCTTCTCCTTAAAAGGGAAATAGCTGCAACAGTATGTGGCAAGAATTCCCATAGTGAAGTTCACCTTTAAATTAAGATTAGCATTTGTAGAAGAGTTCAAGCAACTCTTATTTATTTTGCATGGTTATTAAGTCACTGGCATTCCTATTCTGCCTATATCCAACTACAACTGAAAATGATATGTATGTGTATAATTATATTTCTATAGTGCTATTTATAAATGTAGCACTGAAAATGCTATCTGGCTGCCTCGTGTAATGGAAGACCAAGAGGGGTACACACCCAAGAGCAAGAGTCCCCAACCTTTTGTACCTGTAAGCCTCATTCACATGTAAATAGAGTTTGGGGGCAACACAGACATGAAGAAGGCTAATTGGAGGTGCCAAATAAGGGCTGTGATTGGCCACTTGGTAGTCTTTATGTGGATTGGCAGCCTAAAGGAGTCTCTGTTTGGCAGTACATCTGATTTTTATACAACCAAAACTTGCCCCAAAACAGGAATTCATAAATAATCACCTGCTTTGGGGTCACTGGGAGCAACATCCAAGGGGTTGGTGAGTAACATGTTGCTCTCTAGCTACTGGTTGGGGATCACTGCCCAAGAGGGTGAGAAGTTTTACGACTGGCCCTGTAGTCGTAAACACATTAGGGCCTGTTTATTTTTCTAAACCCATGCATATAAAGTGTCATTTTTTTCTTCTGATGAATATAACAGAATGGATAAGCTAAACAAGTCATATGATGACATCTTCTTATGGAAACCAAGCAACCAAACTCCTTAAAGCTACATGTTGCTGGATGGGAATCTCATGGCTTTTGGCATAAAAGTATCCTCATTCTTTCTGCTGTGGGTTAAAATGGTACTACAGACCTGCATGGGCATGGCTGGTGCAACTGGACATGGCTGGGCAATGGGCATGATTGTGGATCTGACTTGATTTTGGTCCTGGGAGTCTGGCATCTCTGCTGCTACTGATATCCTGGCTAGGACATTTGTGATTCACCAGGTAATAATTACAGTGGTGCATCATTAGTCTGGCATTCTAGAGTTTAAAAACCAGCAACAAGTCACAAGAAAAAGAATCATATTCATATATATCTATAGAATGTAATAATAATTGAGTTATTTAACCCATTTTTTTATACATCTAAATGGCAAACATTGATAAAGGAATAAAATACAAAATTGAAGCTGAGCACCATTATCATAACACATCACTACAATATGATTTAAAACCCCAGAAAAAGATATTTATTGGATGCACTCATATAATGGAATCTGAGAGGTAACAAATACAACGATATATAAATCCTGATAATGGCATTTGTGAGAGGATGTCACTAAATTTTAATGAGCGTAAATAATAATGTACATATATATACAATAATATTCATAATTACAATAAAATAATAAATAATGGCAAAATATTACATTAACCTAGGATGGGATGAAAAAAAAGATATGTTCTCAGAACACGAAATCCAAAATAAGAAAAGATATATTATACAAATTACTTATTAATTAAAAAAAACCATAAATAATAAGTACTAACACCATAAAATGAGGAGTAAAATTTTGCAAGCTGGATAGAGTGTTGCCACTTGAGTGCTGACAATTTATTCCACATTTATACAATTTGATTTTTCGTATATTTTGTAAGATTCTGTTGTATTGGTATTTTATGGCACCGAAGTGGTTAACGAAGGGACTGTGGGGAGGTGCTGGGAGCAGTGGGAACATGGAGGTGAGCAGGGCTGGATTTACATAACTGGCACCCCTAGATGTGCAGGCTTGGCAGCGTTTCTAGTCTCCCATAATGGCGTCCGATAATCCCACCCCTGCCCTATTGCATTGTTATATTTTGCAATATGTTTTCATTTAATGGTTTTTATTTTTGAATAACTAAATAAAAAAACTATTTTGCTTACATTTGTCAATACGGTGTTACTTGTACCACTGTTTTGATGTGTTATGATGTCACAGCTGCTGGCGGATAATTGAATTTGCCATTTGACTTTACATGCCCACTGCGGCTGCGGTGGCTGACATCCGGGGTAACCTATGTTTTGGCATAATATGGCAAGGACGGGTTATCTGTTTTGATTAAACATGGTTTAATAAAGCTGTGACCAACCTCCACCCATTAAGAAAAGGAAAACTGAGTCTGTTTTTCTCACAAGCGACTGCCTCCCAACAGTCTTCCACCACCAGGTGATTAATGGCCAGATGGTATGGTGACTCCCCTCAGAAGCCTGGTTTCCAGATAACTGTTGTGCAGATATAATTTGGCATTCTATACATTGTATAAATAAAAGGTGGGAGAGGAGAGGTGGGGGCCTTTTCCATCCCTGCTGGCTCAGGTCACACTCGGCTCTATGATGGATAGAAAGTGTTATCGCTTCTCTGGATTCCCAAACTGCTGTAAATGATGAGTTTCTGAAGCCAAACAAAAAAATGATGAATATGTGCGGCTTTTTGGAAATGTGAGGCATTTTTTTTTACCTGTGTGGAAGGCCTGATATTGTAGATATGGGAGTCTGTCCTTTTTCCTCTTCTATTTATTTGCAAGCTGGATAGAGTGTTGCCACTTGAGTGCTGACAATTTATTCCACATTTATTACAATTGATTTTTTGGATATTTTGTAAGATGCTGTTGTATTGGCTCCTCAGCTCATTTTCCACATTCTCAGTTTTTATATGTCCCACAGTATCATTCTGTGGTTTCTAGATACAGTTTTCCATTGCTTCTCTCTGGCTGCAGCCATGATTCTTTTTCTACTTTTAAAGGGATACTGTAAGACAGTGGTGTAACTAGAGTGCGCCGGGCCCCCCTGCAAAATAATATTTAGAGGGGTACGACACTCTCTGATCCCTATCTTCCCGCCCACTTCCCATCCTGCCTCCGCCCCGCCCACATCGCAACTCCACCCACCCAAACTGTTCCTCTCCCTTCCTCACTGGAAAGAGAGAGCGGCTGGGGAGGAGGGTTTTTTATTATCTATTAGGGATGCACCAAATCTAGGATTCGATGCAGGATTCGGCCAGGATACGGCCTTTTTCAGCAGGATTTTGCCGAATTTGCATATGCAAATTAGAGGCAGGGAGGGAAATCGCGTGACTCTTTGTCAAAAAACACCGAAGTTTTCCCCTTCCCGTCCCTAATTTGCAGATTAGGATTCGGTTTGGTATTGGGCCAAATATTTCTTGAATAATTCAGGGGTTCGGCCGAATCCAAAATAGTTTGCCCCCCGTGACTGCAGGGTCAGCTTTCTCTGCTGTAAGACATCATATGGTCACCACTTCCTTAGTTATGTACCATAACATTTTTTTTACAATTTCACCAATGAGCATTCCTTGACTTGAAAGGAACCCTTCCAATAGACCCCTCCCACACACCAAATAAGACACACCCACATCCCAAAACGGCTTTTTTTTTTTTTTACCTTGAAATTTAAGCCGGCCATATACCACCAATAAAAGTTGCCAGATTGACCCCAGCAAAATCATCAGATTGGTCATGTATGCAGGGGGGCCTTCCTCTGTCCTGTCCAATCAATATCTGGCTAAAATCTACTGGATGGGTTTCAAAATCCCCCCCAGATAAGAAGTGCAGTCCGGGGACCACGGCAATCGGATCTCTAGACTGGCAAATGGTCGGACCAGTCAGTCAGTCAGTAAAGGGCCATTTATCATGACAGTCAAGAAAGAATTTGTTTGTGTTTGTGTCACAACGCTCAAAGCACAGTGTTGTGGAAAGTAAAATTCTGTGGAATTTTTGTTTTGTGTTGGACCATCCAGTTACACCTGACCTAAGACTAATAATACACAGAGTATTTTTCTACTGAGGTATTTTATCTAGCGGAAAACACCCATAATTGGCTCCTATTCATTTCAATAGAACACAGGGTATAGAAATACCCTGTGTGCTATTAGAATAAAGGATGTGTATGACAGCATGTTGTTGATTTATGGCAGGGGTCTTCATACTCTAGTGTGGGTCAAGATTTTACACATACTGTGGCTTTTCCTGAGCTGCTTGTTTGGATTTGCAGTTGATAACCAGGATGCGAGTGGTGGGTCGGGTTGCGGGTCTCATCTAAATTTCTTATCTTGTGTAATATTGTCTATATTTTACTCCTTTTAAAGTTTTACAAAACATGTTCCTGTCCCCGCCCACTTTTGATGATGTCTCTTCCGGTTTGCAGCAACATAACTTCCTGTTTGATGGTGGTTGGCCGGTTGCGGGTCGGGTTGCGGATCAAAGTGGGTAAATATGCGGGTTGTGGTCCAGGTCTTAGAAATTGGTTTCTGGTCTTTTTGAGGCTTTAGCACTTCAAGTTCGGCTCTTTTTTTGACTTCGGGTCTTGCGGCAGCTTTGGGACTTCAACTTCGGCTTATTTTGTGGCTTTGGGACTTCGACTGTTTGGGACTTGGCTTTTCGGGACTTCGGCATGTCAGGACTTCGGACCAGGTGCCACTGTTTGGGCCCGGGCCTGGTACCCCCTGTGCCTCCCTGATGCGGCCCTGGTCCCAGCGTTGCTCAGACTGATAGGCTGCTTCAATATATGTTTGTAAAAATATCTTGTTATTAAAGTTTACATGGATCCTAAAATTAATTTGCAGTAGGACCCAGTAACTCCTAGTAATTGCATTGCTAATGAGCAGTCTACACAGTGAAAATGGCAGCAATGACTTTCTCAGGGCAGAGTTATCAGGACATATAGACAGCACTGATGTGAAGGTTACAGTCTCGGAATTTCCCAAGGTGGAAGCATTTAATATGAGCAGGTCAGAGCCTGCCTCGCTATAAGCTGTATTAGAATGTCAGGACACTGTCTGTCTTGTCATATCCTTCTGAGCAAAGGGAGAAATCAATGCTGATTAAATACCTCTTTTTTTCACAATGCTGACTTGTTCAGGGCTGCCCAAATATTGAGTTATTGAACCGCCCCAGTTATAAATCAGGAGATGGTAATAGAATCTAAGCCACAGAATGTGTGCACATTGGTATCACCTACAGAGAGTGCGCACATGGCTTTTCACCAGTTAGACTGGTCTGGTGCATCAGCCAGTTTAAAAATAACCTGTGGCAAAATTCTGTACATAGCAAAACAGTACATTTACTTTGTAAAGAAGAACTTTGCGGACCTTTATGTGTGTCTAATGGATGGGAATACACATCTAACCGTAGATTTAAGTTGGTTTTGGTTTCACCAGAAGAAATTCAGTTGGACGCACTGGACACGCTTTCATGGCAATTGGATATATATAAATATGTAGTGCCAATGGTGGAAATGAGAATGGGTTGATGGAAATAGTCTTAAAGGAGAAGGAAAGCTACTGAAGCAGTTTATTGCCAATAGATTAGCCACAATAGTGCAAGATATAACACTATATTTATTCTGCAGAATGCTTTACCATACCTGAGTAAACAGCTCTTGAAGTGTTCTCTGTTTGTTTAGGATAGCAGCTGCCATATTGGTTTGGTGTGATATCACTTCCTGCCTGAGTCTCTCCCTGCTCATTCATAGCTCTGGGCTCAGATGACAGCAGGGAGGGGAGGAAATGGAGAGGGATTGAGGAGCAAACTGAGCATGCTCAAGCCCTAGCCCTGGAGGTTTAAGATGAAGACAGGAAGTCTGATACAGAAGCCCATGAGTACACAATAGGAAAGAAATTCTGTGTTTCTTTTGACAGTGGACTCAGAGCAGCATTACTTTGAGGGTTTACTGGTGTATTTATATAGACCTTTCTAATAAAGTTTACTTAATTTTAGCCTTTCCTTTTCCTTTAAGATGGAGCCCTCTAGGCTCAGGGCCCTCCAGGACCTTGTGTTCCACTCAATCTCAGGTAGCAAATATGATGGTATTTGAGCGATGTTATATTCTGTTCATCCAGGGTTAATGAATAGTGCTGCTTTATTTGTAAGTATGGGTTGAGTTTGATGGACATTTGTCTTTTTTTCAACCCAAATCAACTATGTAACAGGAGAATGTCTGTTCTTGTACAAATCTATGTTGCTCTAAAGACCCACAGTCACATGAACTCACAGGAATTTTATTTAACATAAACCATAAACCACAGTTTTGTTTCTGAAGTGTTGTTCTTTAATCAAGAAGATCATTTATATCAACATGTCTGAAGCTGTGCTAGGGTTTTGCCGGTTGTGCACTCTAGTAGTAGTGTAATTATCTCCATTCATAGGGGAAAAAATGCTTCACTGAAACCATAAAGCTCCCTTGTTTTGTGCCTTCACTTTGCTTTCAGAGAAAAACACAGAATTAGTCCTGTTAGAGAAGAACCCAAACCCAAATGTTCTCATGAAAGATTTCCCTTATGCTTGGTAACTTTTCTGAGCTCTGTATTACTAATGGCTACACTCTTCTACATCAAAGGGGGCATAAATGAGCCAAATTTTTTAAAAAAAGGAAATATTACAGTATTCACTTAAAAAAGGCTAGTGCTGAGTAGAAATACATGTTGTACCTTAATAATAGTTCTAAAAAAATGGGGAGGGGGAGCCTACTGTTTTCATCATTCTTGGAAGCCAATCCCCAGTAGATTGACAGCTCACCACAACCAGTTAATGTTTTTCTCTATTCCTTAGAGTTTGCAGTTGTTTAGCCTCCCTTATTTACATCACTCCTTTTCTGTGCATCCCCATATACATTGCTGACACTTAGGGGCCCATTTACTAAGCTCGAGTGAAGGAATAGAGGAAAATAGAGGAAAAATAGTTCGAATTTCGAATGTTTATTTTTTTGGCTACTTCGACCATCGAGTTGGCTACTTCAACCTTAAACTACGACCTTCGACTTCAAATCAAACGATTCGAACTAAAAATCATTCGAATATTCGACCATTCGATAATCGAACTACTGTCTCTTTAAAAAAAACTTCGACCCCCTAGTTCGCCAACTAAAACCTACCGAGGCCAATGTTAGCTATACAAGGTTTTTCTGATCGTAGGATAATCCTTCGATCGATGGATTAAAATCCTTCGAATCGTTCGATTCGAAGGATTTAATCGTTTGATCGAACGAATTGCGCTAAATCCTTCTACTTCCATATTCGAAGTCGAAGGATTTAAATTCGGCAGTCGAATATCGAGGGTTAATTAACCCTCGATATTCGACCCTAGGTAAATGTGCCCCTTAGAGGGGCAGATTTATCAAAGGTCGAAGTGAATTCAATGGAATTTTCGAAGTAAAAAAATTTGATACTATGACTTCGATTAGAAGTAAAATAGTTTGAATATTCGACCATTCGATAATCAAAGTACTGTCTCTTTAAAAAAACTTTGACTTCAATACTTCACCAAATTAGACCTGCCGAAGTGCTATGTTAGCCTATGGGGACCTTCTAGAGCATTCTTTTACGTTTTTTGAAGTCGAAGAAAAATCGTTCGATCGATGGATGAAATCCTTTGAATCGTTCGATTCGAAGGATTTCATCGTTTCATCGAATTATTTTACTTCCACCACAAATGGCCAGATTCGATGTAAAAAAACTCGACTTCGATATTCATCTGAGTATTCCAATTCGATGGTCGATTTTCGAAGCTTTTTCTACTTCGAAATTTGACCCTTGATAAATCTGCCCCTTAGGGTTGCCACCTGGCCGGTATTTTACCGGCAAAATGATTGCTGATCCCAATGTTATTAATAGGGAAAAAAGATAAATATATAGGAAGGCCGGTATTTTTTTCCAGAAAAGGTGGCAACCCTACACTTTGTAAAGTTATTATTTAACAACATTTAGTTGATTATTTATCAAAATCTGAAAAGTTCGCACTGTTTTCTAAAATCCGTACTGACTTTTCCCCCTCTATTTATCAATAAATTTTCACAATTTATTTATTTATTTTCGTGATAAAATCGTAAATAAATCCGAATCCTACCATTTTTTCGGATTATATGACGGAAAGCTACGATTCTTTCGGAAAATCGCCCGAAAGATACAATGTTTTTGGAAACCCACAACTCAGGAAATCTTCCAATTGTTAAAGGGACATCTGCCATTGACTTTTACATGTTCTTGGCAGGGCTGAGTTGGAGTACTTTTTTCATCAGACTTTTAACACCATCAGACTTTAAAAATCCCGAAAAATCTAATTTTTTCTCTGAGTTGTGAATTTTAGCTGGAGACAGGGTCCATTGGTCCAGTTTTCAAAATATAGAGCACAAATAAAGGACCAATGGTATAATGAATTGAATGGCAAATAAGCCCAGTGACCACCTTCTGGTGATGCCCATCATACATGCAGGTTAGGGCATTTTTATTGCTGTACTGCTGGCCCCAGACTTAAAACTACATTTCACAGCATGTACTGACAAATATTGGGTAACAGAGTAACAAGTTTTTTTCTGGAAAGTCATAATTATAATAGTACAAGTTCAGCTCCATAAGAAAAATAGTCCCAAGAGCCAATTTCCTTTTTGCAAGTTTGTATGTTATTCCAATGTCCACATGGAATTGCTCTTGGTACAGTGGCTTTAACTATGTTAATTTGGAAATAGCCCATCTGAGCCATCTCAGCACCTGTTTAATAAGAAGTGTTTTATAAAATGATGCAGCAATTCTGTTGTGCTTTTTGGCTGGAATGTTATCTGTTTCTCAGGAGCAGAGCAAGCATATGGCATGCTGAATGAGCTTTTGTCTGAGTCTGGACCTTTTACATTTAAAGCCCTTATGGACAACGATCTTTGGTTAAAATAAAAAGCATGGAATGGCTGGCGACTCCTTTTCGATTGTTGTATAGAAATGGTGGTATTTATTATGCGGGAGTAAGTATAATGAGTGAACACTGATGTCTGTGTGCAGTCATGATCATTGCCTGGTTATGCCATAGGGCCATAGGCGATAAGCAGCACAGTTCCCATGCTAATGGAAAGCATCTGCTACTGGTTCTAGGGATTTTGCTTGCTGTAATTTTCAATTTGCAACAAGATTTTAGAACTCTAAATGATTCCTATATCAAGCACCTTAACAGGCACACCTCTGTAATGAGAAAAATGAGAACCTATTTTAATGTACCACATCAAAGGAAGCACAGAGCCACCCATGGTAACGTTATAGCTAAATTCCTATTTATTTTAGCCTTTAGTGTGCATTAAGTGCAATGTTTCTTCACGACATACAATCCACATCCCCCATATGCCAAGACCCAAGAACTGTCAATATGTGGAGTCTGGCAAATGCCAGGGGGACTGCTATAAGATGCCATAGGCAGTCACTATTTAGTGGGCTGGTGGAGGGCTGTTTGGGCCTTGAAATGTCAGGGCCTATTTTGAATTCTATCCCAGGCCTGCCATGGTCAGACACGTCAGAGATGTACCAGGCACTAGGCTAGTGGTGGCTCTGGACCATAACTAGGGGCATGAAAAAAAAAATAGAAAAAAAAAGTTAATTAAGGCAGAGCACACAAAATCTCACAAAAACATGAAATTAGAGTTTTTAAAAGGAGTTGAAAAGTGGCAATGGCGGCTCAGTCTAAAGACCAGTAACGTAACTAACAGCCTCCGGGCACACAGAATGTGTACCCGGGCTCCCCCCTTACCATTGCACTGCAAGAGGGAGTGATCCCTGGTGCAACTGCGCCCTTTGCTCCCCCGGTAGTTACGCCACTGCTAAAGACCAGTTTTGGTGAAATTTGGGGAGTGTGTCTAGACCTGAAAGTCCAGCATGAAATGAAAATTCACTGCTGCACACCACTTACTTGCCTATAGGGTGCATTAAATTCCGAGACTGCCTTCAAGTAGTGATGGGCGAATTTATTCCAAAACCGACGCAAAACGGCCGTAAAAATTTGCTGGGGTCAAAAAAAATGGACGTCAGTGCTAGTTTTTTGGACGCCGGCGTCATTTCGCACATTTTTCGACGTTTCGCGAATTTCGCACAAAACTGCGCAAATTCGCCCATCACTACCTCCAAGTCCAATAGTATCTTAGCTATGTAAGGGGAAGAATTGGTGTGCTTCTTCCCCTTACATAGCTTTTAGACCTGAAAGCACATTTTATAGGTCAGTTAGGCAGTTTGAGGTGAACACTTAGTTGGTGCCCTAGATATTTTCAGAACTATGGCTGAATGACTGGTACACCGATGTTTTATTTTATCTGTAACCTTGTTATAAGCTAAGGGGGACCTGACCTAAAGCTAGACCTACATGATACTTGATGTCACTGTCACTCAAGCCACAGTTCAGATCAGGCTCCTTTGCAGGAAAAGCTTAGTTTCAACATTTGGTATTTTGTTCCAGGATGCAGTGCAAGGAGCCTCAGAGGGAGAAAATAATGCAGATGGGTGTACTGGTACTTATACTGTAAGTAGTAACCTTTTCTAAGGTACCCCTTCAGTTTTGAGGTGCTGGAGTTAGACTGGTTTGGTTATTTTTCATTCAGTACTAAATCTTAGCATGGAGTTGGCACATTACCTTTTTATCATTTGTTGTTTCTATGAACAATTAAGGAAGCTTAGAAAGGTGTTTAGTCAGTAATGCAATAAGAGGTGCAACATTTGATTGGTTGCTATGGGTTACTAGACCTGGGCGACCTTTTCTTACATATTTCTCTAAGGAGTTTGCTTGCAATCTTGTGTCTGACTGTGCTTTATTAAGAATCGAATTATTCTTTGATGTACTGAATGAACTGATTTATCTCAGATGAGTTACTGTAGGATCCAAACCTGGGGATTTCTCTTCAGTAAGACACTTGTGGGTTACTCTCTATAGAGAGCTTATCGCTTGACACTGACATGTGTGTGTGCAAAAGATTTGTATCAGAGGCACAGAAAACATTGTATTAGTTGACTTTTTTCAGTGGGTGATTATCTCTAACACAAATAGCCAGATGTGTGGTGTGGTTTCTATGACACCACAAGAGGTTGAAACTTTATGGATTTGTTGACACTGAAATATTCTAGCTCCTTTAATAACCTTCAGATCTGAATCATGTATGTATGTATGTAGAAGAGGAAATTAAATTACTGTACATGTGTGGCTGGAGTTGACCTGTAACTGGCAGTGCCTCCTACAGGTTGGGCATCTTTGATGGAGATGGAAGACTAGGGTATGAACATGCAGGACTATGGCTTTACTCAGAATTGTATTGAAACAAATTATCATTCTGATGACAGTATCCCTTTAGGGGTCTTTTCAGCATGAACCATTGGGATCAGTGTCCCAGTTCTAGAACTATCGGGATCTTTGTCCCAGTTGTAGAAAGTCAACATGAAAGGGACATCCTTATCAAGCAAGGTGCTTTGGACTTTGGGATGTAACTCCCAAGATCCAAAAAAGCTTTATGCATATGGTTGCTTGGTGTGGCTAGGTGACTTGTGAGTTTACTGACTTGTGTGTCTTACTCTATGGTTAGACATTAGGGGCCATTTACAAATGCCTTAGACACAAGGCAGTGCTTATTTACTCAGCACTTGTGACTGGGGCATTGACTGGGGCAGTCAGGTGCAAGGTACAGAATGCCATCCCGCCGGCGATTTTCATTTTTGCTGGCGGGGGAGGCAGTTAGGGGAGATTAGTCGCCCGGAAGAAGAGGAGACTTGTCACCGGACGACTAATCTCCCCGAATCTGCTCGTGTGCCCTGACCCTAAGGGACCCATTTACTTAGCTCAAGTGAAGGAATAGAGGAAGAAAACTTCGAATTTCTAATGTTTTTTTTGGCTACTTCGACCATCGAATGGGCTACTTCGACCTTCGACTTCGACTTCGATTCGAACGATTCGAACTTAAAATCGTTCGACTATTCGACCATTCGATAGTCGAAGTATTGTCTCTTTAAAAAATACTTCGACCCCCTAGTTCGCCACCTACCGAGGCCAATGGAAGGTCCCCATAGGCTTCCTAATAATTTTCTGATCAAAGGAAAATCCTTCGATCGATGGATTAAAATCCTTTGAATCGTTCGATTAGAAGGACTTAATCCTTCGATCGAACGATTATTCCTTCGATCATTCGATCGTAGGAATAGCACTAAATCCTTCGACTTCGATATTCGAAGTCGAAGGATTTCAATTCGGCAGTCGAATATTGAGGGTTAATTAACCCTCGATGTTCGACCATAAGTAGATTTGCCCCTAATTGTGTCCAAAGGCACATTTGTGGACAATTCTTCTTTTGTTCACTACTTTCCTTACTACATGTCCTTATTTCATTTTATTTTGTTTTTAAATACATTCCCAAATATGGGTACACAAATCTACAAATCAAATTACTGTTCAGTGATTATTTTTAAAAAAAAATTCATACATGCAGAAAGATTCTTTATTACAACAGCCAAATCGTTTTTCCCATTCTAGTTTATTGGTCGATTTTTTTGTAATATAGAAAATAAAATACAGTAACTTGATCATCTCGAGGTGCTTGACTTCTTCTTGACATGGTGAGGAAGTAACGGTAATTATTATATGAGAACTAGTACCGAGGGTAAATCCGTGTATATCTGATCTTTTTCTTATTTTACATTCCACTTCTCCCCTCCCTTTTTCAGTTAAGACTTTTCCCCATATATGTTTATGCTAGTTTTGTGAAGATGTTGTGCCTTCCAACCATAAAGTAATATCTACATAACAGTCAGTTTTTAGCTATGCTGCTGCTTCTAAAAGCCACCTGTCTTCCTTCCCAGTTGAATACTTGTGTACATGTGTATTGTTTTGAACTTTATATGTGGTCTGCTTGACGTTCCTTGCTAAGGAGGGGCACATTGACCTAAACACCTCCTGACAGTTTAATCATACCATGTGGATAGAGGCTTCCTTCAGTTTGATTAAATTCATTCCAAGAGCTGGCGAAAACACATTTTGGTGTAGGCATTTCATTTATCTTCTACTTCCTTTGATATGACACTTAGGGGGTCATTTACTAAACTCCGAATGAAAAAATCACAAAAAAATTGTGATTTTTTTAATAAAAAATCAGACGTTCAAAAAATCACAAATTTTTCTGAATTTATTAAACCCCGAAGATGAAAAAGTCTTTATCTGAAAATCCGGCATCTCAGACCTGTCAAGGTTGCATATAAGTCAATGGGAGAGGTCCCAATCATTTTCTGATGTGCACTGGGTTTCGGGCAATACCCCGGAGTTTTCGTGTGAAAATTACGAAAAAAAGTGTGAAAATCGGATGAAAAAGTCTGAAAACTTTGTGAAAATCGTTTTTTTTCCCGCAAAGCAATTTTTTGGGAAAATGTAATAATAAATAAGCGTAAAAAACCAGAGCGGATTTGATCGGAGTTTGTAGCAGAAAATATTGAGATAAGTTCGGACTTTGATAAATAACCCCCTTAATACATGGATGCATTTAGTATCTAGAGCCTCTGTTTAGTTTTGCACTGCGTTTTCAGGCACAAGATTAGTGATGGGCGAATTTATTCGCCAGGCGCGAATTTGCGGCGAATTTGCGAGATTCGTCGCCAGCGAATAAATTTGCAAAAGGCCCACGAAAATTCGCTGCCGAAAATTTGCCGGTGTCAAAAAAAAAAATTTCGCTGGCGTCAAAAACTGGCGCCGGCGTAAAAAAAACGGGCGCCGGCGTCAAAAACGGGCGTTTCGCGAATTTCGCTGGAAATTCGCAAATTTTTCGGCGAAACGCCGCAAATTCGCCCACCACTACACAAGATATCAAATATCTCTTTAAAAGTATAGCTGGACATATTTCGTTTTAATGCAATGTTTTTGCCATAATTATGGAATTCTGTTTCACAGTGCTTCAGGGTTCAAATCCAAACATAGAAGAAATATATAAGATTTGTAAAACTGCTGCAGCGTTTGAAATTGAAATATTACTTAGAATTAGCCATTCTATAACATACTAAAAGTTAACTTAAACGTGAACCACCTCTTTAAATATCATTGCAATTGAAGTTATATTGTATAGGTTCTGTCCCATTAGGAGAAGGCAACATTGCATGCTTCTTCAAGGACAGCTGTGAAGGAAACTTTGGGAGTCTTCGGAAAACAAAGCACCACATATGTTTTCCCACAGGTGATTTACTTTATTGCCAGTGGGAGAGCATTTTCCGGGATATTGTTTTCCATGTAGAGAATTAGTATTAGCCTAAAGAAACCTGCAGAATAAATATTTAAACTTTTTCTTTAAAGGAAAAATATACCCCCAAAATGAATACTCAAGCAACAGATAGTTTATATCATATTAAGGGGCACATTTGCTAAGGGTCGAGGTGAATTCGAAGTGTATTTTCGAAGAAATTTTTGGGTACGTCAACCATAGAATAGGCCAAAATTCGATTCTAATTTAAAAAAGTTTGAATATTCAACCATTCGAAAATCGAAGTACTGTCTCTTTAAAAAACTTCGATTTCGCCACCTTAAACCTGCTGAATTGCTATGTTAGTCTATGGGGACCTCCTAGAACCTATAGCCAGTACTTGGCTAAGTTTTTATAAGTCTACGTTTTGTTTTTTTTTTAAAATCGTTCGATCGGTCGTTTTAAGTGTTCGAATCGTTCGAATAAATTGGAAACGGCTAAATGAACTTAAAAAAAAAAGACTTTGACTATCGAATTTCTACAATTCTTTTTACCACTTCGAAATTCGACCCTTAGTAAATGTGCCCCTAAGTTGCATATTAAAGAATCTTACCAAACTGGTCTATATATTTAAGTAAATCTTGCCCTTTTACATCTCTTGCCTTGAATCGCCATTTCATGATGGTCTGTGTGCTGCCTCACAGATCACCTGACCAGAAATACTGCAGCTCTAACTGTAACAGGAAGAAGTGTGGAAGCAAAGACACAACTCTGTATGTTAAAGAGATACTGACACCTGAAATTAAACTTTTTTTTACATCTATTATAATATTGGCTTTGCAAGCTACTTCTAACTTTGCCATAAAGTATTTGCATGATGCTTTTACATTACCTGTCTGATCCCCCATGTTCCTGTATGAGGGGGCTGCCATATTTGTGCAGCAGGAGTCCGTTAGCATTAGAAACTGTAACTAACAGGCTGAGATGGGACAGTCAGGTTGGCAAAGTCAGAGTGTCAGAGTGTCAGAGAGTCAGGCTTAGGAACTTCAACTAACAATTATATACAAAAACAAACCTCTCAGCAAAAAATTATCAACATGACCTATAGGTAACATTTAATGTACATTTATATGCTAAAATTCATTTTTTAGTGTCAGTATCACTTTAATTGGCTCATGTGACCTAACAAATTTGGTTTGTTGGTATGTCTGTGTGCACACTGAATCGTACGATCCCAGGGGGCGGCTCTTCTTTTTTAAAATGACAGTTTTCTATTTATGATTACCCAATGGCAGATACTACTAGAAAAGTATATTATTATGAAAATGGTTTATTTACATGAAGCAGGTTTTTACATGAGCTGTTTTCTGCAATATTTTTATATAGAGGCCTACATTGTTTGGGCGTTATAGTTTTCCTTTAAGGGTAGATTTATCGCCCGCAATAAATTGACGCTACAGTTGACAAATCTTCTGAAAATGCTTCTCCACTGGCAACCATTGAGACCACCAGGGTTAAAACCTATGTGTCGTGAAGTCTCTTGAGTTTGCCTTGCCAGACAGCATCGGATGACTTCGGAAAAACAAAGTGACGCATAGATTTTACCACTGGCAATTTCAGTCATTGCTGGTGAAGAAGCATTTTTGGGAGATTTGCCACTTGCAATAGCGTCAGTTTATCGTAGGCAACAAATCACCCCAATGGATATTACCCTAAAGGATGGAAGGAAACTGATAGAGTTGCTTTGATAATAAAAGTTAAAGTCAATGTTTCCAAGTCCTTTCTCCCTTGCCATGTCATGTGTTGTCTGGCACCAAGATCAAAGCAGGTGGCAACCAAGCAACTGTGCAAGAAATATATATTTATATGTATATAAGGTATGGGACCTGTTATTTAGAATGCTTGGGATTGGGGGTTTTCCGGATAAAGGATCTTTCCGTAATTTGGATCTTCATAACTTATGTCAGGGGCGCCCCAAAAGGTAGATTGGGATCTACCAGTAGACCTTTAGTTGATGATCAGTAGATCTCAAGACACTGTCAACAAACAGCTTGTTTAATTATTTTCATTAAGATATGTATTACAGTTTATTTATTAAGATTACATTAGATTAGTTGTTTGTTAAAAATAGCAATGTACATTTGCTCATTAATCAATATATTTAAGTAATATTTTCAGTAGAACAGAATGCTAACAATGCTTTTATGGATGTAGATCATAATGGGACAACATCACTAAAAGTAGACCCCACATTAGTAAAGTATGGGCACTCCTGCCTTATGTCTACTAAAAATTGATTTAAACATTAAATAAACACAGTAGGCTCAAATAATTAACTTAGTCTTATATCTTAGTTTGGAGCAAGTTTAAAGGGATACTGTCATGGGAAAACGTGTTTTTTTTTCAAAACGCATCCGTTAAAGGATAAGTACACCTTTAAAATAAGTGAATGTAAAATTAACGAGGGAGCTATTCTAAGCACTTTTGACATTTACATTCATTATTTATTTTCTTTTTATTCCAATATATTAAGGGATACATGTTCTTCTGCTTAGGAAAGATGTGAGAAAGGTTTCTAATTCTTTTCCTAAGCAGAAGAACATCAGAGCAGCCTCTTTCTTTCTCCTGACAACTTCCTTGACTACTTGGTGGTCAGACTGGTGGGAAACTGACCAGCAGGTGGTGCTGCTGTAACACAATTCATTCATATTAACAGTACATGTATCCCTTAATATCCTGGAATAAAAACAAAATCAATAATGAATATAAATTACAAAAGTGCTTAGAATAGCTCCCTCATCAATTTTACATTCACTTATTTTAAAGGTTTACTTATCCTTTAATAGTGCTGTTCCAGCAGACTTCTGCACTGAAATCCATTTTTCAAAAGAGCAAACAGATTTTGTTATATTCAATTTTGAAATCTGACATGGGGCTAGACATATTGTCAGTTTCCCAGCTGCCCCAGTCATGTGACTTGTGCTCTGATAAATTTCAATCACTCTTTACTTCCTGTGCTTGTACCATTATCTACCCATTGTAATATATAGTGAAGGGGGTCTTCCGGTAATTTGGATCTCCATGCCTTGAGTCTACTAAATAAAAACTGAAACATGAATTAACCCCAGTAGGCTTGCGTTGTACCTGTATGTTTGAGAGAACAACAATTCATGAACTAAAATGCTATAATTTAGGTTTGTTATTTGTTTGTAAGCTTGAGTATGGTTATGGTTGTTGTTATTTTTATTCATACTTTATATTTTTCACAATAGTTACAATGGTTCTCAATAAATTAAAAGTCTATGATTTACATAATACATACAGTTTAATAGAAAGTAACCAGTAATATTGTTTCTTTTCGATTCACCTCGTCTCACCGATGTGTAAATGATGAAATGCGCATCCTCGTTGGACTGCTTGCAATGTTTCCTAACACTCCGGTATTTGCCCTCATATTTCTGTCTAAATACCATCGCCCTGCCCTCCTCTGTGATCCATGTTGTACAATCCTGTTCTATCCAGATGAATATTTCTGTAGTTTTAAGTGATTTCTCACCCACAGTCGTCTATTTGATTTATTCTGTGAAGTCAAGCCCTGCTTTTTCCTCTGCAAAATATGTTGAGGTAAAAGTATGTAGAGAATTGGGAAAACTGGTTATTTTGTGTCAAAGTGGCTGAACTCCAAGCAAATATGAAGGGGGGTAGATTTTCCCTCAGGACATTTGCATCAGATCATTTAGCAGAACCTGGTTATTTCCTTGACAGAAACGACAGGCTCTCCTTAAAAATATTTAGTAGGCAGATTGGTGATGTGGTCAGACTTGTTAAAAATGTAGTCATATCGGTACCATGGTTATTTGGACTTGACATTAGTCCATGCCTCCGCAGTTTAACTTCACTATCCATGTTCAACTAATTTTGTTCTTGATCTTCTGGATGTCCTAACCCTTTTTTTTCTCATCCCTCCCAATGTGTGCTGTGCTTGTTTGTACCTGATCTTTTCTCAGTGGAACAAAGGTGTAGTCGCCCACAGCATCCATCAAGCAACCCATAGCATTGGTGAAACACCATTGACTAAAGGTGGCCATAGACGCAAAGATCCGCTCGTTTGGCAACTTCGCCAAATGAGTGGTTCTTTCCCCGATATGCCATTAACGAGCATGGCTATATCGGGAGTAATATCGGGAGTAATCTGATTGTTCGGCCGTATGATCCGATTATGATGTGCCATGGGCTCCGGCGGGATCAGTCGGGTAAGAATCAAACCTGACCGATCGACCAAACGACCAATCTCCGCCGGACGAAAGATGTCGGCACACGCCACACACAGGATCTGTGTGTCTATGGCCACCATAAGGACTAGTTGAGTCCAAAACGCATCAGGCAATGATGCGTCTACAGGTTCTTATGTATTTTTTCCAATAGTCAACAATAAAGGAGAACGTTTTTAATGGAGGCGCGGTCTACATTCTTTTGATTTTGCATCGGTGAAAGAGTCAACTGGATATTAAGGTGCCAATACAATGGCACTTTAACTCAGGTGGGCAATAATTCAGATTAAGGCAAGTTTAGCCTCCCAAAAATGATATCAATTGCTATATATATTCAGATATAAGTTCACCAGTGGAAAAGGCTTCTGTCGGCAGATTTCTAGCCTGTTCATGGACCCAAATGTCTCTCTGATCTCATTTGTGATCATTTAGATATAGATTGTTCTATTCATAAAACCCTGGTAACTTAAATCGCTGGTGATTAACAACCCAGGGGAATTACGGGATGGTCATCTTCCATTGAGTCAATTTTAAGCAAATATGTTTTCCTTTTTCTCTGTATAAATCATACAGTAACTTGTACTTGATCCTTAGCTAGCATGAATCCATATTGGTGTCAAAACAAACCTATTGGGTTTATTTAATATTCAAATGATATTTAGCAGACTTAAGGTCTAGTGATCCAAATTATGGAAAGACCCCTTATCCAGAAAACCCCAGGTCCCAAGCATTTTGGATAATAGATTTCATTTCCTAAACTATGATGTCCATCTCAAGTTGCTTGCAAATCTGGTGAGTCTCAGTTGCATGAGATGAGATTAGTGCAATCCATTTATTAAAGACGTGATGCTTCTGTTGGGTGAGGCCCAGCAAGTTAACCTTGGTGAAAAAAAGGTGAGAACTAGTAGTATAGTCTTGTGTGATAGAAGTGTGCAGGTAGTGCCTATGACTAAAAGAAGTGAATTGGCCGCACTAATTCCGGAATAAGTGCTGTGCAGTTGGTCTACCACATTCTTGGCCTTTGGCTCATTACTTTGTTTACAGGGATAGCAATTTATTAAGTTGCTAGTCTTGCAAATGCTGCTGTAACAGACAACGCACACTTCGGAAAAGATTGGAAATCCTAATGAGCATATGCAAAAGCAAAAATGTGCAACATTACCTATGGGTCCTGCCAAGTGTATCTTTTCCCTCTGCTTGTCTTGGTCCCTCATAGGTTCTTCTGTATGGAGACTCAATGTAAGATCTTTTGTATATTCAACAAAACCACTGAAATTTGCTTTAATTGCTAAGGGCTGTTTCCAGAAAGGGATCACTGTAACTTCTAGAAAAAAAGAATAATGCATTCTTAAAGTAATGTATAATGAAAGGGATCACTTAAACATAGACTGCAGGCAGAGATGAGGGAAGGAAATATTTTATGATATGTAACCCTGCCTGTATTTTAAGAAAGGAAAGCCCCACAAATATGTAAAATAAGCAAACCACTGTCTGTGTTTAAAGTAGGGATGCACCAAATCCAGGATTCAGTCTTTTTCAGCAGGATTTGGATACGGGCGTATCTTTCTGCCCAGCCGAACCGAATCCTAATTTGCATATGCAAATTTGGGGAAGGGAGGGAAATTGTGTCTTTTTGTCACAAAACAAGGAAGTAAAAATGTTTCCCATTCCAACCCCTAATTAGCATATGCAAATTAGGGTTCGAATTCGGTTCGGTATTTGGCCGAATCTTTCACGAAGGATTCGGGGGTTCGGCCGAATCCAAAATAGTGGATTCGGTGCATCCCTAGTTTAAAGTGACTATATTGGGGTAAAAGTATGGGAGGAATACTCCTGACTGGGTTCGGGTCTGAAAAGCACCTGCACGCATTGTTATTTATTTTCATTGTGAGTATTTGTAGGACTTATTGTGCACCTTTATTTGGGGAGCACAAATGTTATACTGGTGGTGACTGATACCCCTGATGCTAACTATACTAAATACTGGTATAGGAAGCAGTCCCTTGAACCAATATAACCAAATTAACTAATATACCTATTCGAATACTATGATATCTCTATTACGTATATACTGTATCTCCTTTTGTTGCCTTTCTTATTAACCCCAAGCATGTTAGGCAGGGTAGGAACTAGGGGTAGGCAGAAGAGGCACTTTCCTTGGGCGCAAAGGTGGAGGGGCACCAGGCATGTACCTCTTCTGATACCTTCTCCTAGTGTGTCCCCACCTCCGGCAACGCTTCATATATCCTTCATGATGGTCAGCGCATGCTTTTGCTCTTCCGCTCATGTGCACGTGAACATGCACATTCACACGTGAGCCCAACAGGGGAGACAACATAGCCACTATAGTTATAGCTACTATAACTATATCCGATAGTTTTAACTGCAGTTTGTTGGGATGCTTGTGACTATAGTTAGTCAACAGCTCAAGAACCACTATCCATCTGTACATTGTGTGTGTTCTCCCTGTATCTTCCTCTGGTTCCTCCCTCCCTGCTCAAATATAATGATTTGTTCTTTGGCTCCTGATTGGTCCAAGTGTTTGTGTGTGAATGTGAAAGGGACATTAGACTGTAAGCTCCACTGGTACAGGCACTGGACTGAAGTGATGAATAACATGGTGAGGCTTTATAAAGCAAAATAAAATGAATGCAGCTGCAAAGTATACAACATTGTCTTTTTATGTTCTTCCTAACCAGAAGTTCAGAATAATTTGCCTTGAGCCCTTCATCTGTTTTCCATCTGTCACATTCAGAGGTTAAAAGGGGGCACGTAATTAACAATCTGCCCTGTCATTGTGTGGCGCATTAAAAAGAATGAAGCTATTGACAAGATATCATTGGGTACATTCTGCACCTTTACATATGGAGGTATTGTAATTGATTATACAACCTGTCAAGGGCTCTTATTGTGTTACCAACAAACCTCAGGGTATCTGATTCCAGTTGCAAAATATCCCGAAACCAAAATACCTACCGGAGAGAGCGCGCTTTGTTGGGTATTGTGCTGGGACGTTTCATCAGCTCGGCCTGATAGTAATTACTCTTTTTGAAGTAGATTATTATTTGGGGAAAAGGAAACGTTAAATGGCTCAATATTATTGTCTGGTTTCCTCTTCTGAGGATAAAAAGGTCATTTTGTTTGCTTTGTGTATCTGTAGTGCGCCTGGATTCCAAAGCAAGTGTCTGGATCTTGTGTGGCAGCCTGGCAGATGCTATGGGCATGGATTCCACATCCCGGCTGCCTTTTGTTTTAATCCTTTTTGTGAGCCTGGATTACAGTGGCTCGCAGGGAGTTAAATTACACTCAATATCCATATGAGCTATATATCATGTATATTGTAATCCCTTTTATAAGATAGAGGCAGTCCCCGGGTTACATACGAGATATGGGTCTGATCTACCAAATGTATTTTTTTTAATTATAATATTGGTGTGTAGGTGCATCTCAGATCATTCTGCCTAGTCATGTGCTTTCAAAAAGAGCCAGCACTTAAGGATGGAACTGCTTTCTGGCAGGCTGTTGTTTCTCCTACTCAATGTAACTGAATGTGTCTCAGTGGGACCTGGATTTTACTATTAAGTGCTGTTCTTAGATCTACCAGGCAGTTGTTATCTTGTGTTAGGGAGCTGCTATCTGGTTACCTTCCCATTGTTCTGTTGTTAGGCTGCTGAGGGGGAAAGGGAGGGGGTGATATCACTCCAACTTGCAGTACAGCAGTAAAGAGCGACTGAAGTTTATCAGAGCGCAAGTCACATGACTGGGGGCAGCTGGTAAACTGACTAGCCCCATGTCAGATTTCAAAATTAAATATAAAAAAATCTGTTTGCTCTTTTGAGAAATGGATTTCAGTGCAGAATTCTTCTGGAGCAGCACTATTAACTGATGCATTAAAAACATTTTTTCCCATAACAGTATCCCTTTAAGTCAAATTTATATGCAAGTTGAAACGTATACATTTACTTATTAAATGCAACAAAACAGATTTTTGTCTTAACAAAGTATTTATTTTTACCTTTCTGTGCTCCGCACTCACACCAGAGGGGATTGGGGCAGGTGGTGTATTAGCTAAATGCAAATAAAGGCCAAGATAACCATAGTACATTACTGTAATAGCCTCTGTTTGTAAGTGTGAGTTGTATGTAAGTCGGGTGTATGGAACTCGAGGACTCCATGTATTAGCATATAATAAGTCACCAAATGATCCATGACCATATAAAAGCATGAAGAAAAAGTCTGTGTGTTTTTATATGGTTCGTAGGAGACTTCTCATATCCTCATATTGTACATACACAAATGACATCACTAAGCACTGATTATAACTGATGACATCACTAAGCAAGGCATAGTGCACAGTGCCCTAAAGTGAGAATAAGGGATATTTAGAAAGGCTTAACTTCCCAAAAAGAGGGACTAACAGCAATATATTCCTATATATGTTCTATTGGTAATCCGCCAAACTATTTGTTAATCCAAATTTTTAGTGAAAAAAAAACCCTAAAATTTTTCAGGATTTATTATACCCCGAAGAAGGAAAAAGTCGTAATCGGAAAATCCGACATCTCAAACTTGCCGAGGTTGTACAGAAGTCAATGGGAGAAGTCCTGAAGATATCCTGATCTGTGCTGGGTTTTGTGCAATAAGATTTTGTGGTTTTCTGGCAAAAGTCTGAAAAAATCTGATATTTTGGGTGGAAAATCAGAAAAATTTTGAGTTTTTTCCCGCACTGGAATTTTTCGGGAAAATGTATTGCTAAATAAGGGGAAATAACCTGTGCGGATTTAGTCGGAGTATATTTCAGAAAATAATGAGAGAAATTCGGATTTTGATGTAAAAAAGGCACTCAGTTAAGTACTGGTTAAGTACCCTTAGCAAGTAATTAAATAGTAGTACTTACAGGTCAGCTGATTAACTGCTGACATCTGATTGGGCACTATGGGTTGCTAGACAGGAAAAAGTTGCACTTTTTATTACATTATCCAATTTTAGAGGACGTTTTAGTATCTGCTTCAAAGAGCCCCATGTGTGTCTTTCTCTTTAAACCTAGAAAAAAAGCATTTTGATCCATAGTTCATTGATTTAACTAGAAGGTACTGATTCCCATTTTTTGTGTGAACGTACCACCCTAGACCTTGGGTGAAGATGATCTGTTTCACAAATCACTCTGCATCAAATAAGTCCCCCTTGGAAATTTATACTGTCGGTCATTCAATGGGCTCTGTGCAGTGCGATCAAAATGAGTTTGCAGTAGAACTGTAGACTTTGGGAAAAAATGTTCCATTACAGTTCACACATCGAGATCAGGAAACGTGCTCTTTGATGCTCTTTGTTTCTTTAATGTAAACCTGCCATGCCTACATCCATCTACTTATATTGCAGGGGATGTAAAGGACGCTTAATAAGCCTGAATCAACAAAGCAGCTCTTATAACTTTGATAACACGCTGGCTGTAACATATTCTAACTTATTCTCCTACCATGTTTGGGCAGATACAGTTACATATCCTTATCAGTCTTCCTGCCAGATTGATGCCATCACTTTGTGTCTTAGGAAACATTGTCCAAATGGTCCTCTGGTGGGATTTGATATGGGACCTGTTATCCAGAATGCTTGGGACCTGAAGTTTTCATTAAATCGCCATTGAATACCATACAAACAAAACTGATAGAAGGTCGTTTGTGGTCGTTTTCAAACCTAGGAGGGTTGGATGGAGGTAACTGAGTTGCAGGAAAGGAACGGTGGCATCAGTCGAGGCAGAGACTCAGAACAAAGAAAGGGAAGATAGGCAGGGTTGTTCTGTTTTCAACTGGTCAATGTAGGATAGTGTCCCACAGTGTGTAGGAAGAATGCCTTAGTCAATCCCAGAAGTATAGTAGATTCCCTGCATTTAAATGCAGTTGTACAGAGAATATACCCAACAACTGTTCATGACATGGCCTAGGATAATGATTATAGTCTGGAGTGTGAGAATTTTTCCTGAACCTGAAAGAAAGCAATGGACTTATCATATACAAATGACAAAATGAAGGATAGCTAGTCCATGCCTTAATGGGCAATAGGTAATACAGAGGTACCAGAGATGTTCAAAAACAGTAATGAAGTATTTCAGTACTCTAAACTAGACAGCCCAGCCTTCAGCTCCTCCTTAAAATAGTAATAATTGCCAGCGTTCAAGGTCAAAATTACAGGTCACATTTACGTCCGCAAGTGCAATAAGCAAGGTGCAATTTCATATGCAAGCTCAATAGTTTTCCCACAATGCAGCATTTTTCTCACCATTCGAGCATCAAGTGCACAGTTGTTGCTAATCCATCAAAATTTGGCGCAATTGCATGTGTTCTTCAGGCGCAATTGTGCCGAATATTTTCTAAGTCTGTCTGCAAATGCAGGAGCACATTTTGCTGCTAATATTTTTAATGAAACAGGTTTTACATGCAACTCACTTTGGTTGAAAAGTGCACTTTGCTCACAGCACTTTCAGAAGTAAATAAGCATGTAAGTCGGTGCATCTATTAATGCATGCTGTTGTGGAAATCCTGGAGCTACAACGGATTTTTTTGGCATTTTCTGCACAACAACTACAGACACCTTTTTGCAACCACAACTGCAGCTGTACTTCATAAATAAGCCCTGTTAAGTAACTTAGTGTTGCCTTTGTGCTGCAGCTGCCTGTTTATTGACCAAGCATTAAACCAGTCTTTCTCTCAATATGTTGCACCCGAGATATGCAATTTAAAAAGCACTAGAATATTTTGTAATAATACTCACATACTATTCTTTTCAGTGCACAGTACACTGATTGGGAGGTAAGAATGCATGGGGAAAAATTAATCATCATCATCATCATTTATTTATATAGCGCTGTCAAGATACGCAGTGCTTTACTGCAGTTATAGTAAACAGGTAATAAATGGTGGATAACAAACAAGGATTACACAATACAATAGGGTTAGAAGGACCTAGAGATTAGAGTTTACAAACTAAAGGTTAGGGTACAACTGAGACATTAGGATTATATAAACACTTTGTCATTTTTGATACAGCAATGATTAATTAAGGTACATCGAATAGGCCTCTTTAAACAGATGGGTCTTTAAGGAGAGCATGAAAGTTTGGAAGGAAGGAGAAAGTCTGACAGCTTGTGGCAGAGAGTTCCAGAGAAAAGCAGAAGCCCGAGAGAAGTCTTGTAGACGAGAATGGGCAGAAGTGACCAGAGGAGAAGTGAGGCGAAGATCAGAAGCAGACCGTAGGTTTCGTGAAGGAGTGTATTTGGAGATTAGAGATAAAATATAGGGAGGGGTTTCATTATTAAGGGCCTTGAATGTGAGTGTAAGTAATTGGAATTTGATTCTAGAAGAGATTGGGAGCCAGTGAAGGGACATACATATGGGAGCAGCTGATGTTGAGCGGCGAGCAAGATGAATGAGTCTAGCGGCCGCGTTTAGAACAGATTGGAGTTGTTAAAGGTGACTTGTTGGAATACCTGTGAGGAGTAAGTTGCAGTAATCAAGGCAGGAGATGATGAGAAACTGAATCAGTGTTTTAGTTGATTCTGAACTGAGATAGGGTCGTATTCGAGCAATGTTGCGCAGTTGAATATGGCAAGATTTTGCAAGTGTTTGAATGTGTGGTGAAAAAGACAGATGAGAGTCTAAGATAACTCCTAGGCAGCCTGTCTGGTGGAATGAAAGGTGGTGTTGTTTACGGTGAGTGATACCTGAGGGACAGGGGAAGATCTTGGAGGAAATATAATGAGTTCTGTTTTAGAAAGGTTCAGTTTCAAGTGGCGCTGTGACATCCAGGAGGAGACAGCAGAGAGACAGTCTGTGACTTGGGAAAGGACAGAATTAGAAAGATCAGGAGTAGACAAGTAGAGTTGGGTGTCATCAGCATAAAGGTGATACTGAAGTCCAAATGACTGAATACGTTTTCCTAGTGAAGTTGTATAGAGCGAGAACAGCAGGGGGCCAAGAACAGAGCCTTAAGGAACTCCAACAAAGAGTGGGAAAGTAGTAGAAGTAGAGTTAGAGAAGGAAACTTTAAAGGAACGGTCAGACAGATAAGATGTAAACCATGAAAGAGCAGTGTCCCGAATGACAGAATGTGTAGAATGTCAAGGAGGAGTGTGTGGTCAACTGTGTCAGAAGGATTAGATCTAGAAGGATTAGAATGGAATAATGACCTTTAGACTTTGCCAATAGAAGATCATAGGTTACTTGGTGAGGGCAGTTTCAGTCGACTGTGATGGGCGGAAGCCAGATTGCAAGGGGTCGAGGAGGGAGTTGTGAGTGAGATGCTGGATCAGGCGTTTGTAAACAAGCCTTTCTAGTAATTTGGATGCGAATGGAAGAAGGGAGACCGGTCGATAATTAGTGGGAGAGCTGGGATCAAGGGAAGGTTTTTTGAGGATAGGAGTGATTAGTGCTTGTTTGTATAATGATGGAAAGGTACCAGTAGAGAGTGAAAGATTAAATAGGTGGGTAAGTGCAGGAGAGAGTGTATCAGAGATTGGGTGGAGGAGGCGAGAGGGTATGGGGTCGAGGGAACAGGTCGTGGGTTTTGAGCTGGCTAGAAGTTTGCTAACTTCATCTAGAGTTGCAGGGGTGAAGGAGTGCAAGGTTGATGTTAGTGGACTGCACGTTGGTCTGAGATTGTTGTCGGACGGTATGCTCAGAATTAATTGTTTTTGTTAAAGGGACATTATTGGCAGTGGATATTCCAGGATATTCTTAAAATACGATTTGGGGAGCTACAAGTGTTTTTGCTTTTTAGTGACTCTAATCCATGGGGAATTTCTGTTATTGTCTACAAAGTAAAAAATAAATGGTCTTGTTTATGAACAAAAGAGAAAGTACAAAGTGTAAAATTATGTTTGTGAACTTAAACACTTTTCACTAATGGACTTATTCCTATACATGTTCCAAAACAACCAATATGACAGCAGGGATCATTTATAATCTGTATAATTCAGAATAATTGTGGCCACACACACAAAGACCCGGGCCTAGGGTGGCAAAAATTTAGGGGTGGTATGCCACCCAGCCGCATAGTAAGGTGCACTGGGGACGAATTCTCTTGCGGGGGGAGGGGTCATGCATGAGATGCAGATGGCGGGTGCTAGGACCATGCAGCCTCAGGCCACCGCCGAGGAAAATCCGGACCTGCATTCACCCAAATTGCATTTTCAGGGTCACCACTGGAGCATGCATTTGCATTCGATTCACTGGGTGCTATTCTGGCTCACCTATTGACTTAATCTGAATTTTCCGGCAAAGTGAAACGCCAAAAATGGCCCATCACTAAACATTAATTCTAATGAAGGCAGTGACAACCAATATTGTGGTATCATTTATACTGAATCCAAATCTAGCTGCACACTCTATCCATCGGATGAACAAATTGGTCTTTCTATGATATATTGTTACTTTTTTTGGACTGATCACAAAACTGCAGCGGGTTAAAAATGTGAGTCACACAGCAGATGTCATCACTCCGCATTATCCCAACAACTTCCTTTGATTGGAGAGGAAAGCGTATGGTTATATATCTCCAACATGTTGGCATGGAAGTTATACAAGATTAACGTGCCTCGGGTGCGTTATAAATCACAGTGAGCACTAAAAAGCAGGGGAGATTTTTTTTTTTTTCAGTATCCAAGATTCTTTTTTTTTTTTTGCATTAAAACTAAAGAAGTCAAATTAGTGCACTGGTGAGCCATTGCTTCTTCTGTTATACCATCCATAGCTCTTCAAGAGTTGGAGAATGTTTATTACTACCTTCATTTCAGCCAATCCCATGTTTAAATAAAAAAAATGTTTTTTTTGTAGGGGGACATCTAGTATAGGTAAATCTAAAAACAACTGGACTTGCTGAGTAATCAATGAAGACGTTTCACTACTCATCCGAGCAGCTTCTTCAGTTCAACTGACTGGTGTGGGAAGTTCGGCATATAAACTCTTCCTCTAATCCAATCACAATGGCCCATTGTAACTCTTCAAAGAGGGGACATCTGAAGAAATTCACAGAGGTGTTGATTCTGTGTAGTTACTATGATAGGATTATCCAATGTGTCCTGCGACTCCTAGAAACAGGTGTTACTTGTGAGAGTTGCATGAATGAATGTGTGAAGTGTTCTGAAACCGCCGGGGTACAGATGTTAGAACAGCATTGTATGTAGCAGACAGGTGGTGTCGAAGGCCCCCGCCTCTGTTCAGGGATGGTTTCTCCACCTTGACATGAATCGCCTCTTTCACACCTCGTTCAAACCAGCGGTCTTCTTTATCCAATATTTGGACCTTGCTATCTTCAAAGGAGTGTCCCTTGTCTTTTAGGTGTAGAAAGACAGCGTTTTTCCCTGTAGAGTTCTCCCTCCTGTGCTGAGCCATTCGCTTGGAGATCAGTTGTTTTGTCTCCCCAATGTATAGATCTGTGCACTCCTCACTACACTGGACTCCGTATACCACATTGCTTTGTTTTTCTTTAGGGGTTGGATCCTTTGGGTGTACCAGTTTTTGTCTCAATGTGTTGTTGTGTGTTTGTAGGGGGACGTTTTTACGTTGCGTTTTTAAAGGTACTGTTCAGTATAAAAATAAAAACTGGGTAAAGAGATAGACTGTGCAAAATAAATAATGTTTCTAATATAGTGAATGAGCCAAAAATGTAATGTTTAAAGGCTGGAGTGACTGGATGTGTAACATAATAACCAGAACACTACTTCCTCACTGAACAGTTATGTCCCATGTGGCCCCCCTGAAAGTCACTGACTAACTCAGAGTTAGAGAGCTGGAAAACAGGAAGTAGTGTTCTGTTCTGTTAGACATCCAGTCACTCCAGCCTTTATACATTACATTTTTGGCTAACAAACTGTATGGAAATTGTTTTTATCAGTTTAAGCAGTTTTTATTTTTACACTGAACTGTTCCTTTAAAAATGTGCGGTTGAGTGTAAATACGCCGATGAAACCATATGTGCATGATAATGTTTGTTTTTCAACCTGTAGTTTTCTTTTCCCAACATGCATTTCTGTTTTTCACAATTCCTTTTGGAAGAATTGTACTAAATCAAGTCAATACACAAGTCAATACACAACATAATTACATCATCAGCAGACAATGCCACAAATATCTATATGCGCAATCCATCTCGCGATAGTTTTCTGCCATATTGAAAATATTTCAGCGATTTCCAAACCTGCAGTTTCATTGGCGTATTGGCATTTCTGCTGAAAAATGCAAATACTGGCAATCTCTTGGCACATGTTGGCTAGCAAACGCCCAGTGGGAATTGCTATAGCGCATTTTCAGTAGGGCTTAATTTCACGTGTATTTACTCTTGACTAGTGATGGGGGCGAATTTATTCGACAGGTGCGAATTCGCTGCAAATTTCTGTGCTTCGCCGGCGAATTTGCCACAAAAATTTTTCCGACGCTGACACCGGTTCCGATGCCGGCAACAATTTAGATGCTGCCAATGATTAACAGATGCTCATTGATTTTAATGGACGTCCAATGTCGCCATCGTGAAAAACTTTGTGAATTTCTTGGCAAAGCGAAACGGGAGAAATTCTCCCATCACTGCTCTCGACCTTACTTTTTTAAAAATGCGATGTAACAACGCCCAGTGTGACCTCGCCCTTAGGCAATAGTTGCAAACATTTTGAGTAGTTGTACTTCAACAGCTTACACTAGGAATGTCAGTTTTGTGACAGGCTGTCAAGGCTCCCTTTTTAGGGGACTGTTGTGACAATGCTAAACATTTTTAGGAATCCTACTCTAGTGAGGAGTGTTATGGGATAGAAGGTCAGTAGACTTATGTCACATGAGTGAGCAGGTGGTGTTGCTTGGGTTGCACTCCAGTGAGTAACATAGGGTGGGTTTTGCATGAACTACAGTTCTACAGAATAGTGGATAGGGGTACTTCTTGCCTGATAGACAACTATTATTTGTGTTTGTGGTGGGAATGCCATAGACAGATCCAAAGTGAACATCCAAAGTGATCTCCTGTACTGACGCCAGAAAAAGATACAATGTTTCTGAAACTTGATTAAAATAAGAAACTTTTCTGCAGAGAGGCCAGAACACTCAGCAGCTGCACTTGTTACATTTGTAACAATTAAAGATAAGCAAAAATACAACTATGTAACTATTTAAGATAAACAAGCTTAGGCAGAGAGAGACGTGAAGATTCAGAGGGGGGGAAGGTTAGTCGCCCCGGGGACTAATCGCCTCTTCTTGGGCGACTAAGTTCCCCGAAAAACCTTACCGCCGGCTAGAATCTATATCGCAAGGAAACTTCAGCGACTTCGGAAAACGAAGAGGTCAGAGTGCACTAACGTCGGAGATTTCAATTCTAGAAGACGGGAAGGCTTTTCGGGGAGAGTCGCCCGAAGAAGAGGCGATTAGTCGCCGGGCGACTAAATCTCCACGAATCTTCGCGTCTGTATCGGCCCTTAAAAGGCAATTCCGGCTTCGTTAGCAAAGCTGTTATAACATATAAAACATGGCTCTAAACCCCCCAGAAATGTGTTTAAACTTTCCTAACCTGCTCCATTTTGTAAAATGGACATAGTAATTAGGGGCTGTGGCCATGAAACGGATGTGGGGGTCCATCTTTACATTTTTCAAGTATTGGGAGATACAGTATGAACTGCACATGTCTAGTTAAATTCCTTCATACACCCTCCTGCCCATAGCCCTTGCTTTTCTGTTTCTTTAATTCTCTCTCATACACAGAACACGTAGAGTTTCCCGTCCTGTTAGTTTAAACTTGATTGTTTCATTGCCTTTTGTCAAGTGTAGACTCACAAGGGGCAGCAGTTGGCTTTTGATAACTCCTTGAAACATAAATATTTTTTAAAATTGAAATCAAATACTGTCAGATTCTGAGTTCTGAGTAATGCCCTGCTGGGTTGTAAAGCAATTGTAAGGCTAGTGACACACACGAAGATTCGGGAGATTTAGTCGACTGGCGACTAATCGGCCCAAAAAGCCTTCCCGCCGGCTAGAATCGAAATCACCGGCAGGATGGCACTCGGAGAGCTTCATTTTCCGAAGTCGTCCGAAGTTTCCTCATGAGGCAACTTCGGAAAACTAAGCTCTCCGAGTGCCGCCCTACCAGCGATTTCGATTCTAGCCGATGGGAAGGCATTTCCGGGGGGGGGGGGCTAGTTACCCGAAGAAAAAGTGCTTAATCTTCGCGCGTGTGTCACTAGCCTAAAAGGAAAGGCCTTATTAAATGGAAGAGATGAGAAGGGAGGACCGAAAGATAAATTACAAACATATTTAACTTTCTTAATTATATATTCATATCCTATGCACTTTGTGATAAAAATCTGCCTCTTCTGGGGTTTACTACAGAAGTTGTGTGTAAGGGCCACGTCTTATGTCTACAGCAGTGATCCCCAACCAGTAGCTTGTGAGTAACATGTTGCTCTCCAACCCCTTGGATGTTGCTCCCAGTGGCCTCAAAGCAGGATTCGGTTCGGGATTCGGGCAGGATTCGGCCTTTTTCAGCAGGATTCGGATTCGGCTTCGGCGAATCCTTCTGCCCAGCCGAACCGAATCAAAATCCTAATTTGCATATTACTATTATATAGGATTCATGTTAGTGTTGCTCCTCAACTCCTTTTACTTCTGAATGTTGCTGACGGCTTCAAAAGGTTGGGGATCCTTGGTCTACAAGCTAATTCATGACTAGAAGACATTCAGTGAGGACTAGGCTTCTGGTAATAAGATTGATCATTCTAAGCTCTTATTACTGACATATTGGGGCAAATTCACTAAGATGCGAAGTTGCGCCAGGCGCAACTTCGCCGCACTTCGCCAGGCGTAGTTTCGCCAGCGCTTCGCAAATTCACTAAAATCCGAAGTTGCGCACAGGGGTAGCGTAAGGTTGCGGAGTTGCGCTAGGGTTGTTTCGCTATATAAAGCGAAGTTGCGCTAGCGAAGGCTAATTTGCATACGGCGCAAAATTCAAATTTCAATGGAGGAATACGTAGCAGCACTACAAATGCCTAGAAAACCTTCAAATCTGCAAATAAAAATTTTATTTTGCCCTACACATGTGCCCACTGTCTAGGTAAGTTGCCATGAGTCAGGAAATGTAGGGGGGAGGAAGGGGAGCCCCAAAAAATTTTCGATCTTTTTCAGCCTATCAGCCATCATGTAGAAAACACGCCAGCGTTTTTTGGGACTTAGAAAAAATTTTGACTTTTTTTTAAACAATCCCTATCTACTGTATTGCGCTTCGCCAGGTCTGAGGTGGCGAAGGAAGTCTAGCGTAAAAGGTAGCGTTCGCTACACTGCGCAAGTTAGTGAATTTGCGTAGTTTAGTCGCTAGCGAAGATTCGCCTGGCGTAAGGTTGCGTAAGGTAGCGAATTAACGCTAGCGTTCGGCGCTTCGCGCCTTAGTGAATTTGCCCCATTGTTTCTCAAATCAGTAGTTTTCCCTATCAATCACCTACAGTTTACATGTCAAGCTACGCATGTTATGACTCTCTGAATTCTACTACAGCCATTCTGCCGGTCTCGTTGGAAAACCATCTCCTTTCTAGTACAAGTGGCTAAACCATCCAGACACTCTGGCTGCACCTGAGAGGCAGAAAAATTCTCAAAACCAAAGTTAACTATTAGCACAATGCCTAAAATAGCACTATAGTAAAACACTATCCCAGACACACTGTCCTAAACCAAACTTGGCTTTCTTAATGATCTCTCTTCTTACTGTAGGCCTGGAATGTGAGTGGGCACTGACCCGACTGTCTGCACAGAGACTGGAACTATTCTAAAGTGTCTTTTATGTGTAGTATGTACTGTTGCCGATTCTCTATATGGCTTATAATAGCCACAATCCTTGAATAACCTGTAAAATATAATCCTTATAAATGATGTCATGTGTCACATGACTTTAAAATATGTGCATGAGAGGTACTGCTGTTTGGGTAATTATTTGGCAGGTACAGGGGTGCGATTGCACCAGGGCCAGGGCAAAGCTGTTAGGAAAAATGCGCCTGGAGAGGGGTGGGGAGCCTGGATGCATGGCCTGCACTCGGGCCTGGTAACTACTTGTTCTGTTACTATTATTTGGCATATTCGTAGGAAGGAATTTCTACTTCATTCTTGGTAAGCTCAAACCAAGTCAAATGCTGAAGCCAATATCTAGACTAAAAAAGTCCAATGCTGAAGCGTGGTGGAGAAAAGTACATAGGACAGTATTCAATGCTACTGTTCAAGGTTTCCATTCTGCAATAGCTCCAGTTATAATATAAAACCACTATAAAACTGTACCCTGGACCATAGCTCCCAAATGTCCCGTTTTTCTTGGGACAGTCCTGATTTTGACAGCTCAGCCCCCAATCGCAGATTGTTACTGAAATGTCCCGACTTTCTCTTTGATCTCCTGCACTGAACAGCCAGAAAAAGATACAAAGTTATCTTTTTTCCCTATTAATAACATTGGGATCAACCATTATTTTTATTGGCCAGGCGGGTAAAATACCGGCCAGGTGGCAACCCTAGCTACCACTAAGACCACTTTTGACCACATCTTTGCTCCCATTTTTCAGCTGGTGGAGAATGCGGCCTGCATGCCCATAGGCCTTATAGTTATTTCCGTATCTCTCCACCCACTCACCAGTGTTAATGTTCGAATGCGACAAACCTGAGTCAGCTGCTTTGACACAAAATATACAAATTATGCAGATTTAGGTGGCCTTTTATACACTGGAAAAACAGTGCATATAAAGAAGTTTACCGTTTTCTCACAATTTTTTAAGTTGTTCAGCAGGAATGGAATATTTTCCTTTGAAATGGCCTGGGAAACCTGAGTTAACACAGAGAAGATGAACCTTGCAGGAATTCTGAATTATCTAACAAACTGTCTCCCCCTGGGCAGCCAATACATTAGGGCCAGTAGGTGGGGATGATGTTTGTTTAGTGAGCCCAAGCCTTGGTATGCAGCTCTTGCCTCGGGCCATGAAATGAGCACCTGCAAGGTGACTCCTGAATTAGTCTCAACGACATCTGCGGCTGAATTAGAATAGGAAGAAAGGAGTCTCCCATTGTCCAACGCTTGGCTCTGATCTCTCAATAGATTTTGTTTAAAAACGGCACTGTGCTTTTAATGCGGCAGAGATGAAAGGAACATTGTGTGGGCTCATTATGTCAATAAAACAAAAAAAAAAATACTTTAGAGGTGCAGAAACAAAACTGAATATCATTTAGGCCAGAAAAGGTTTCTCTGCAGTGCTGGATTCATAGGGAAGTCCATATACCACGACTGTGTGCGAATCTGATTCGCTGCAAAGCAGAGATTAAAGGTGGGCGTAGACTTGCCCGTCCTGTGCGACAGCCAACCAGTGACTAAATGTAAAAGTTCTTTTCTAGGCATTTTTGAAATGTACATGAATAATTTTGTAATCCATGTTTCAAGATATTGACAGTTTTTACAGTGCCATTATAATGAATTTTAAACAACTGTGCCACCTGCTGTTCATTTTGGCCAACCAAGCAGACAATTAAGTGTAAGAGAATTCTTGTGACGTTGCTCTCCTTAAAAACTGGACAGATAAATATTTCCGTAATTTCTTTATTTTCTGAGCAGAGAACAGAACAGACTAAGTGGACTGCGTGCAGCGCTGTTGTTTCAAATTCATTATATTAATAATATTAGTTCAGTGTTGGACTGGAGGTCCGCTGGTTCTGCCACCTCAGGGGCCCCCTCAGGGCCAGAGCAAGAGGTAGTCAGAAAAGGCACCTACCTAGGCAGGTGCTTGTTGAAGATTCTTCTGCCTACCCCTAGTTTGCATTCGCTCCCATCTGCAGCTCTCGCCTACCCATGTCACTCGCCCCTCTGTCGCTCCCAGGGTCGGGACCCCCTCTCCTGATTTACTGGCCCTAAAAAAAAAATACCAGTAGGGGGTCAGGAGGGGGGCCCTGGACAGGAGTCCCAGTCCAACCCTGGTCCCTCCCCTGCCCTCTCCTCTTTCCCTCCCCTTACATTTCCCATTTTCGTTGCCCTTCCTGATTTTATGCACACACTTGGGGGGGTTGCCTAGGGCGCCCGGTTGGCTTAGCCCGGCCCTGGGCCCCCCACACCAGTAATAAGTTCCTCCACATGTCAAACCTGACACCTTATTTGAAAAACCGGGCAGACTGTCTTGACCCAGGCAGCCTGGTTGTCTAGGTCAAATCCGGACAGGTGGTAACCCTACCTAGGCCACATGGTCTTAGCACCCTCCCACATTCACGCACAGCCCCCACACATGAGCTAGGGTTGCCACCTGTCTGGTTCTGACCTGGACTGCCAGTTTTTTTGAAGGACTGTTTTGGTCAAAACGGACTGCCGGTTTTCCAAATTAGAAAACCAGGCAGGATTTTCTGGGATTGAGGCACCGATCAGGCAATCGCTGATTGGCATGTCATAGCCCTGCCCCGACATCACAAGCACGCCCCTGCAATGCTGTGGCCCCGCCCCACAATGTCGCTGCCCCGCCCCCTGCTGCATCACGGCCCCACCCCCCACAATGTTCTTCGGTGGAAAAGGTCGCAACCCTAGCGTGAGCAAACATAGCAAAGGCAAAGCATTTATGTGTATAGACTTAAGCCGCGCTCGGCACACAGGGCTCGTACACAGAAAGAGGCTGGTTGACATGCCACCCCTAAAATCTTGCTGCCCTTGGCCCTGGCCTTTGTGGCCTCGCACAAATCCTGGCCTGAATGTTATTAATGTAAATGGCAAAAGTACTCAGAAGAGCAGTTTACCATTAGCTTGTTTTAAAGGAGAAGGAAAGTTTGTTTGCACTTGGGGGTGCCAAATTTTAGGCACCCCCAAGTAATTGTATTTACTTACCTGAAACCCCGGGCCAGTGCTCCTATCAGCAGAAAACTGCACCGGCCGGGGTTTTTTCTAGCGAGTACCACAGAGTGATCTTCTTCCGGCTTCTTCTTTCTTCAAATTTCTCAGGACAAACGCATGCACAGTAGAATGAAAAAGCCGATTTTTTCGTTAAAGATTGTCTTTTTCAGTCTACTGCACACGCGCAACCGCGCGAAGAAAGAAGAAGCCAGAAGAGGATCACTCCGTGGTGTTCACTGGTATAACCCCGGGCTGGTGCAGTTTTCTGCTGATAGGAGGTAAGTAAATACATTTACTTGGGGTGCCTAACATTTGGCACTCCCAAGTGCAAACAAACTTTCCTTCTCCTTTAAGGGTTTACGTTTCTTTTAACTGAAAAATATTAACATATATGTTTTCATTAGTGATGCACCGAATCCACTATTTTGGATTCGGCCAAACCCCCGAATCCTTCGTGAAAGATTCGGCCGAATACCGAACCGAATCCGAACCCTAATTTGCATATACAAATTAGTGATGGGAAGGGGAAAAATATTTTTTACTTCCTTGTTTTCTGACAAAAAGTCAAGTGATTTCCCTCCCCGCCCCTAATTTGCATATGCAAATTAGGATTCGTATTCGGTTCAGCTGGGCACAAGGATTCGGCCGAATCCGAATCTTGCTGAAAAAGGCCGAATCCCGAACCGAATCCTGGATTCGGTGCATCCCTAGTTTTCATATAAAACAAGAGGAATACCATGGATGTACTGTATGTATATTTGCTTCATGTATGTTGCACAATAGCACACAGACCTTACATTTCCATGTTGACCTGTGTTCTGCCATGTTTTCAACAGCACTTGGTGCGGCATGATCAAAGAGAAGCCGGCACTGAAAGAATTAATACATTTCACAAACATTTTGCTTGTGCCACTAATTGGCTCATGCTGTGAGTGCCTGACCGAAGGCATTAGTCATTTGGTTGCACCAGGAGCACATGGATAATTTAAAGTGACATAAGGTCAATGAGTCAATGAGTGTCCTGGTGTAATAACAAACAAACCACAGTATGTGACATAGGTTGGAATGCTCAGCTGTGTTGACAGCATGCCTTGCCCTGGGGAAACTTTGTTTTTTTGTTGATAAAGCTTTGCAAAAAACTTGCTTAGAGCAAAATGAATACAGAAGATGCAACAGAATGTGTGACTTGTTATAACCCCACCCCCCTAAGGTGGTTCCATCAGTTGAGCTAATAGATGAGTTTATGGCTGTGTAAGTCCAAGAGCAGCCTCAAAGGTTATAACAGGGCAGAGTGTAATTATATCTTAGTTGGGATCAAGGTACTGTTTTATTATTACAGAGAAAAAGAAAATCATTATAAAAAAATATGTATTATTTGTTAAAAAATTTAGTCTATCCGTAATTAGGAACTTTCTGGATAATGAGTTTCCGGATTAAAAATCCCATATCTGTAATAATAAGTCTGTGGTGCTTTTTGCAGGGGTCGCCTGGACGGTTCCCAGAATATCAAGAAGAGCTGGGCACTCAGATATAAAAATATATTGACTTATAAATACCCAATGCGTTTTTGGCTTTTTCTGTGCCCCTGATGAAGACGTGGGAGTAGTCAAAACGCATTGGGTATATATATATGTCGATAAAGATTTTTTAAATGTAAAGTTCCCAGCTCTTCTTGATATCTGTATGAGCAGCAGATAATGCTGCAACTATTTCTAATCTTTATTAATAAAGCGTCTCGGTTGTTGGAACTTTACACAGACTGCGTTGCTTCACCTTAGATCCCCTGTTCCATGAAGCAATCACGGAAATATCTCTGATTCTAATTACACGTAATCATTATAAATCGGTTTTTAAAAAGAGCCATTTGTCATTGCGGCAGTTGCACTTTGAGAAAATGCTGTTGAGTCACGGGCGATAACATTAATTGATTAGAATGTTATTTACTGGTGTATGTACTTAACTCTTAGGGGCCCATTTACTTAGCTCGAGTGAAGGAATAGAATAAAAAAAAACTTCGAATTTCTAATGTTGTTTTTGGCTACTTCGACCATCGAATTGGCTACTTCGACCTTCGACTGATTGATTCGAACTAAAAATCGTTGGACTATTCGACCATTCGATAGTCGAAGTACTGTCTCTTTAAAAAAAACTTCGGCCCCCTACTTCGCCACCTAAAACCTACCGAACCTCAATGTTAGCCTATGGGGAAGGTCCCCATAGGCTTTCTAAGTTTTTTTTGGTCGTAGAAAAATCGTTCGATCGATGGGTTAAAATCCTTCGAATCGTTCGATCGAACTAATTTCGGTGAATCCTTCGACTTCGATATTCGAAGTTGTAGGATTTAACTTCGACAGTTAATTAACCCTCGATATTCGACCCTATGTAAATCTGCCCCCTAATAGAGTCTGTGTTTATTGTGCACTATCTGATTTATGGTGTGCTAATAAATTAACTAGCCCAGATACGTAAATTCAATTGGGATTTGAATGATGTGCTATCAGTATGCCTTCACACACACACATATATATATTTATATATAGATATATATATATATATATATAGATATATATATAGATATATATATAGATATATACAGGGCCGCCATCAGGGGGGGACAGGGGGGACAAGCGTACCGGGCCCGGGCATGAAGGGGGGCCCGCCAGCGCTGCATTTTTTTGAAGATCCGGGCCCCCCTTACGAGCGCCCGAGCCGTACGTCTTGCCTCTTCAGTGCCGAATGCGGAAGTGCCGAAAAGCCGAAGCCGATGCGACGAAAAGACCCGAAGTCACGGAAAAAGCCGAAGTCCCGAAGTCACGAAGCGCCGAAAAGACCCGAAGTCACGAAAACAGCCGAAGCCGAAGTCCTGAAGCAGCGCAAAGACCCGAAGTCACGAAAACAGCCGAAGCCGAAGTCCTGAAGCGGTGAAAAGACCCGAAGTCACGAAAGGAGGCGAAGTTGAAGTACTGAAGCCATGAGTTCAATTCTACTGAACACCAGTTTTGTGGTTTTTTTTTTTTTAATCCCCTGGCCACCAATGTATTATTTTAATATTCTATAGGCCCCTGCCACCAATCTTTTTTTTAAAACTTTTGTTTTTGGGGCCCCAATTTTTTTTTTAACTCATAAGGGGCCCCTTGCCACCATTGGTTTTTTTTGGGTTTTTTTTTTAAAAAAAAATTAATTTTCTTTTTGGTGGCCCCAAATTTTTTTAACTTGTAAGGGGGCCCCTGCCACCAGTTTTTTTTTTTTTTTTCAAAAAAAAATTATTTTTTTTTAATTTTTTTTGGGGCCCCAATTTGTTTTTAACTTGTAAGGGGGCCCCTGCCGCCAATGTTTTTTTTTTTTTTCAAAAAAAAATTAATTTTTTTTCAAATTTTTTTTTGGGGCCCCAATTTGTTTTAACTTAGAAGGGGGCCCCTGCCACCAATGTTTGTTTATTTTTAGTTTTTTTTACATTTTTTTTTGTTGGGGCCCCAAGTTTTTTTTAACAGGGGGCCCCTGCCACCAATGTTTTTAAAAAAAAAAAAATTTTAAAAAATTAATTTTTTTTTTTTGGGGCCCCAATTTTTTTTTATAAGGGGGCCCTGACCATCAATAGCTTTTTACAACTTGTGTGGGGGGGGGGTTACTTTTTTAGCGCTGATGTCTGTGTGGTCTTTTAACTGCGATGTGGGCGGGATATGGGGCGGAGCTTGGTCGTCAGTGTGGGCGGGGCCCAGGGGGCCCCAAAAATTTTGTTGTACGGGGCCCCGTGATTTCTAATGGCGGCCCTGGATATATATATAGATATATATATATATATATATATATATACACACACACACAGTTATGGGAATTTATTTAAAATAATCAAAATTACAGAAACAAATCAGAGTAAAACAAAAGAAAATATTACATTACCTACAAATCAGGTATGGGACCTGTTATCCAGAATGCTCAGGACCTGGGGGTTTCCAGATAACGGATCTTTCCGTAATTTAAATCTTCATACCTTAAGTCCAATAAGGAATACTTATAATTCAGTTGGGATCAAGTACAAGGTACTGTTTTATTATTACAAGAAAAAGGAAATCATTTTTTTTTTAAAATTGGGATTATTTGGATAAAATGGTGTCTATGGGGCAAATTTACTAAAGGGCTATTTTTCGCCAAAATTCGTCATGACGTTAAATTGCAGCACATATGCTTATTTATCAAAATTTTAAGTTACGTCAAGGCAGACGAAAATTCATCAGCGCATGCATTTCTAAGCGTTACTTGCTGCGTAGCGAAACTTCGTTAACACACTTACGCTTAGGTCAATTTAAATAGATCGGGTACATACAGGTCATATATATGTCTTTATTAGAGATTTTGGGGAAATTGCTTGAAGTGGACACTGGGGGGGCAGATTTAGATAGGATCGAATATCGAGGGTTAATTAACCCTTGATATTCGACTGCCGAAGGTAAATCCTTCGACTTTGAATATTGAAGTCGAAGGATTTACCGCAATTACGAATTCGAAGGATTTTAATCCATCGATCGATTTTTCTACGACCAAAAAAAGCTTAGAAAGCCTATGGGGACCTTCCCCATAGGCTAACATTGAGGTTCGGTAGGTTTTAGACGGCGAAGTAGAGGGTCGAAGTTTTTTTTAAAGAGACAGTACTTTGACTCGAATGGTCGAATAGTCGAACGATATTTGATTCAAAGTCGTAGTCAAAGGTTGAAGTAGCCAATTCGATGGTCGAAGTAGCCAAAAAAAACATTCGAAATTCGAAGTTTTTTTTATTCTATTCCTTCACTCAAGCTAAGTAAATGTGCCCCTTATTATTACACAAGTCCAAGGAAGCAAAATAAAGACAAAAGAGATCCTCTAATGTCCTAGACATGAGCAAATGTAGCATGAGCTTCAAATGGTTAAAAAAAAATACCAAAAAAAAATTTAACAGTTGCAACAGTTACACATAATCCTACATTAAAATATGAAAAAAGGTCAGCGTTTTGTCTTTTTTTATGACTTTTCGGCATACAGGATATGATGTCACTGACATTAGATTGAGGAGGATGGAGTTCATCTTATTAATATGTCAGGTATAACCTGGCGAAGCAGACTCTGGCGAAAACGGTAACGTTATGGAAAGTCACACTTTGATAAATTTGTAGAGTAACGATCATTTGCCTGAGAGAAAATTGGGCTGGGGAAAGGGCGCTAAACTTCGTAAACTGGCGAATTGTCCTCTATGCTTTTTAGTGAGCAGGATTGTCATTTTGGCTAATTTTAGCTAGCGACGGCCACTTCGCCCTTTAATAAATCTGCCCCTATGGGAGAAGGCCTTTCTGGATAACGGGTTTTCAGATAACGGATCCCGTACCTGTATACTGTAGGTCATAAATAAGATCCCATAATGAGAAGATTGGAAATGGCTGTAGTGTGCAAGCTATATGATTGAGTCCAACTCTGCAACGGATAAAGCGAGCGGGATAAAGTAAGTGACGGAACTAGGACTGGTGTATGGAGCGACATAGATTTGGCTAATGCAAAACTGGACTTTATGGCTTTAGATGTTCTTTCAAAAGAATTTACAAAAGCCCGTATTTCTTTTCTGCTGATTTGGGAAGCATGTTGGGAATGCCATGGTGCTGCGCTCAGCAATTAGCAGCTCTATATTTATCTAACGCTCGCCCATCCATCAGAGCAGTCTGTGAATAGCAGCACATGGGAAGCTACTTCACACTCACTAACAACACTCTGCTCCACTTGAGAAGACTTCAATACAAACGTGTGTGTATTTATATCTGTATTTATATCACATTAGTGTGTAATGCCCTGTCCATGGTTGCAGTACAGTTATAATAGAACAAACAAACAGTGCAATAAATAAAGATAAATATACAAAGTAACAAAGATTAAATGGCACTTGAGGAAGGAGGCCCCTGCGCTGCAGAGCTTACAATCTAAGGGGGTTATTTATCAAAATCCGAATTTATCTGATTAATTTAACTTACAAAGTCTGACCGAAGTAGAATCCATGATGTGCCCTTATTTATTAATAAAAAAACACAATTTTATCAAAAAGTGAAAATCTGAATCATACGATATTTTCAGGCTTTTTTTCCCAAAAAGCTAGAATTTTTGGGATTTTTGCGAGAAAAGTCTGAAATAGTTGGATTTTCAGGCTAATTCCAGCAGAGACGACAGAAACTTCCAAACCGAAACCTGTCCCATTGACTTATATACAACCTGACGTTTTCAATCCTCGGGGTATAATAAATCTTGAAAAAGCCAATTTTTTTTTTCACTAAAAATTTGGATTATATAGTAAAAAAAAAAACTCGAACGTTTGGAGTTTTTGGCTTTCACACTTTAATAAATAACCTCCTATGCGGCAGATTTATCCAAAATGTGAGATTAATGTGAAATGTGCACTAGTAAAGCCGAATTTCTGCTTTCAAAACCAGAAATTCGACTCTTAAAGGTACAGGAGCGGCTTTTTGCCGCCCCTGGAAATGTATCTGGCACTGTCACCTGAGGCGAGCGCCTCAGGCTGCCTCATTGGCCGAGCGCCCCTGTCCCCTTTTTTTTTCCGTTTAGCCTCAGGGGATCACAGGAATTATTGTCAATGGGGCTGTACTCACACAGATGCATGTATGCGCCAAACGCAGATAAAATGCGACATGCTGCGTCCCAACCTGTGTTTGGCGCTTACATGCGTCTGTGTGAGTACAGCCCCATTGACAATAATTCCTGAGCTCCCCTGAGGCTGAACGATAAAAAACACAACGCAGGGGGGCGCACAAACAAACGCCCATGTGTAAGAATCCTAAAGGTATGAAGATCCACAGGCAAAGGTGAACATAATAAACTAGGTTTCAACCCTTGTTGTTAGAGTCCCAACCACACTAGCAACCACACAGTTCTTTAAATTCATGGGCATCGGGCAAGTATTATCCAAAAATGAGTCCAGCTTGATGGTATTTTTTGTAGTACCATTTTGACCTCGTGTAAGACAAAACTCAGTAAAGGAAAACCTTTAGAAATAGTCAGGCAATTTATTCTTACATAATACAACATAACAGTTTTGTCTGGGTAAGCTGTTGGAGTAACACACAGAATGTCAGCCAAGGACTTACCAAAGACCCACCTCTTGGTCCAGGCATTATATAGCTTTCAGAAGGCTTTTACAATAATTGTGACAAGGGTTTCACGGAAATACCATACATAGTCTGTCTCCTCCTTGTACAATTAATGTCTAAATGATTTACTTAGTCTTACATGTTATCAAAGGAATGTTGTAACATACTGTGCCTAGCTCCAACAGTCCACAGCCTCGCAATCAGCTATGGCTAACCAAGGCCATTGTGGTATTTCCAGTTATTCGAGCAGCACGTCTGCAGGAGGGGGCCACACCAGACAGACTGGCGTTATGCTGATACTCTGGAATTTAAGAAACAGAGTGATGATCTTTTATTTGTATGGCCTAGTATAAACTATATGATTGACCATTGTCCACAGTAGACCATTCGCCATAATAGTCCATCCTGCCTTGGGCCATATAGCGTTATGGCGTCATAGAGGGTGGGGGTGACAACTATCAACCCTCTGACACTAGCCATTCGTCCGTCTTAGGAATTGGACCGTTCCAGATATTTTTATATTATATAAACAAGCTACAGGAGCAACAGTTGAACACCCCATGTACCACTGCCAAAGATAACTATGCAAAGTTATATCATCTCACCCATTCAATCTTTCTGTCCTTGGCTACTTTAAACTGCACAACCTGAATGCAACGGAACAGCCTCGGAACAGAAATTTAATCACAGCGTTTCCTCTGTCTGGTTCACATCACAGGATTTATTAGGCAATTATGCATAAAAGAAACCATGTCCCAGAGCCTTCAAATGAGTATAAATAGCATGTGCTTGGAGAGCAAAGCCTTGACTATAAATGGGACAATATTATTTTTGTATGTAGAGATTTTCTGCGTATTGTACCACCAAAGCCCTACACCATTATGGGAACTTGCCTTACTGTAAGAAATCCAGAACAATTGTTCCCATCGTAGAGGCAAAAGTTGCTTCTGGAAGTTAAAGCTTTACAGTTGGTTGACAAAGCAGAAAACATTGGTTGGCAGATGAGCAACATCATTATCTTTATACAGTATATACGGGGTATGTGTATGGAGACTTTGGGTGTCATTGGCCAACCTGACACAGTTCTGCATATATGTGCAGGCCCGGATTTGTGGAAAGGCCACCAAGGCCCGGGCCTAGGACTGTAGAATTTTAAGGGGCAGCATGCTTTCCAACCACACCCACATTGGTTCAAAAACACCGGGGATGCGCAGGAGATACGATCATTTTTAAATTTCCCATGTGCCAATCCCCATTGCTCTGGTCCCGATGATGAAAATTTGAGCGAAAAAAAGGGAGGGGATTGGGGTGACGAATGACAGTGGGCCTAGGGGTGCTCGTTATGTAAATCCAGCCCTATATATATGTGTTGCTAGGTGGCACAATATCCTATTATGGTTTTTGTGGCCACTTTTAGGGGGTTACTTATCAAAATATGAATTGATCTCATTATTTTCTGAAAATGCACACGGGTTATTTCCCATTTTTTATCAATACATTTGCCGGAAAAATTCCAGTTCAGGAAAAAAAATTTCCGCCCGAAAAATCCGATTGTTTCTGATTTTTGCCTGAAAACCACAACATTTTGAGATTTTTGCACGAAACCCAACGTACTTCTCCTATTGACTTATATACAATCTTGGCAGGTCTGAGATGCCGGATTTTCGGTTTTGGACCTTTTCCATCCTCGGGGTATAATGAATCATGAAAAATTCCGATTTTTATTGTCAAAAAAACTAAAAATAGTGAGAACTTTTCGGATTTTGATAAATAATTCTAGGATCTTAAAGGAGAAGGAAAGGTTATAACTAAGTAAGCTTTATCAGAAAGGTCTCTATAAATACACCAGTAAACCCTCAAAGTAATGCTGCTCTGAGTCCTCTGTCAAAAGAAACACAACATTTCTTTCCATCTATTGTGTACTCATGGGCTTCTGTATCAGACTTACTGTTTTCAACTTAAACCTCCAGGGCTACGGCTTGAGCATGCTCAGTTTGCTTCTCTCTCCCTCCCTCCTCCCATCCCTGCTGTAATCTGAGCCCAGAGCAATGAGTGAGCAGGGAGAGACTCAGGCAGGAAGTGATGTCACACCAAGCTAATATGGCAGCTGCTATCCTAAACAAACAGAGAGAGCTTCTGGAGCTGTTTACTCAGGTATGGTAGAGCATTCTGCAGAATAAATATAGTTTTATAGCTTGCACTATTGTGGCTAATCTGTTGGCAATAAACTGCGTTGGTCGCTTTTCTTCTCCTTTAAAGAACCCTCAGGGCAAGGTACAAAGTGCAAAAATTGTCATAAGGAATAAAAATGTATTTTATAAAATGATGCTTTTAGTTTTCTCAGCCTTCCTTTATCTGCTTGCCTTTTGGCTACTACTTCTCATCTGATAATGGAAGATTGAGCCTTCTTTTATGGAAGGTGCCCACCATCCTGTGTTGTCGTTGCTTTTTTTGCCAAAGGGAACTTGTCAACTCTCACCATCGACAAGAGATGGGACGTGCTGAGACTCTGCCCTGGGGTCTCTTGGAGGCTGCTGTAAAGCTGGCCATAGACGCAAAGATCCGATAGTACGAATCGAGGATTCGTACGATTATGGGACCATGTGTGGAGAGTCCCGACATTTTTCGTCCGTCGGAGATCGGTCGTTTGGTCGATCGGACAGGTTAGAAAATTTCTGTCGGCTGTAGATAATATCTCTGCGTGTATTGCCGATCGTACGATTTTCAGTGGGAGACTGTCACTAGTGTTGTCAGACATAAGTATCGTACGATTGCTGTCAGGGGCAGAACATTGCTGATCTGTTCTTATTTGATCGGAATGGTAAAGACTTTGATCTGAATGGTTAGTGGAGGGTCGGGAGATGGGAAAGTCCGATCGTACGTTGATTCGTACGATCGGATCTTTGCGTCTATGGCCAGCTTTAGGCTTTGCACTAGGTGGAGTTCTAGTGACATCCGGTGGTATTACACATTGGAAAAGTTAAAGCGCAGCAGGATAATAGCAGGGGGCAAGTTATAAATGTACAAAAGACAGTATTTTCCAGCAAATCTAGGTACAAATCAAACATACAGATTACATACAAATACTGACTGATACAAGAGGGCCCTTCCCTTAAGAGCTTACAATCTACATGCAATAATTAAGTTGAAAGCTGAATTTCTTATTGTAGGCTCGGGCACAAAGCCGAATTCGCAGTGGGGAAAGGTCACACATTTTCAATATAAAGAGTTTCCTGTTAAAAAGTGCACAATTTCCTTTCTACGCTATAGTGGGCATCCGTATTTACTTAACTTTATATGTATTTTTTGTAACCAAACGCTTTCATTGAAGGATAAATAATTTAAACAGTCTTAGCGCGGTCCGTGCCTGGGCTGCATCTGGCTTTGGTTAATGATACTCTGTATTAAATGTAGAAAATTAAAGCAACCTGCCCAAGATCCCGGCATCCTGCGTGCGCATTTCACAAGTTCAGAGCCATGATAGTATCTCCCATCTACGAGACGCTGCTTTGCAAGGGTAATGGGACCCAACTGTTTATGGAAGATGGAGCAATTGATACAATGGGAGACTATTGGTTTCTTTAATTTTTTTCTCTGGGTCTATTTCTTATTAAAAGGAAATTGAATATATATTTGTATTGTTGGCCGGAGCGAGCAAGTCCTATTCAAACTATATATATTGGTTACTATATATATTGAACAACCAACTTAATGGAAAACATGTTTTTTTCCAAAACACAACAGTTACTAGTGCTGCTCCAGTTCCATTAGGGGGCTGATTCATTAAGGGTAGAATATCAAGGGTTAATTAACCCTCGATATTCGACTAGGAATTGAAATCCTTCGACTTCGAATATCGAAGTCGAAGGATTTAGCACAAATTCTGCGATCGTACGATCGAAGGATTATTCCTTCGATCGAACGATTAATCCTTCGAATCGAACGATTCGATGGATTTAAATCCAACGATCAAAGGAATGTCCTTCGATCAAAAAAAGTTAGCCAAGCCTATGGGGACCTTCCCCATAGGCTAACATTGACTTTGGTAGCTTTTATCTGCCGAACTAGGGGGTCGAAGTTTTTTTTAAAGAGACAGTACTTCGACTATCGAATGGTCGAATAGTCGAACGATTTTTAGTTTGAATCCTTCGATTCGAAGTCGTAGTCGAAGGTCGAAGTAGCCCATTCAATGGTTGAAGTAGCTCAAAAAATACTTCGAAATTCGAAGTTTTTTTACTTTGAATCCTTCACTCGAATTTAGTGAATCAGTCCCTAGGTAGCAGAAATAACAGCTTGCCAGAAAGCAGTTCCATCCTAAAGTACAGACACAAGTCACATGACCGGAGGCAGCTGGGAAATTGACAATATGTCTAGCCCCATGTCAGATTTCAAAATTGAATATAAAAAAATCAGTTTGCTCTTTTGAAAAATGGATTTCAGTGCAGAATTCTGCTGGAGCAGCACTATTAACTGATGTGTTTTTCAAAAAACATGTTTTCCCATGACAGTATCCCTTTAATAAATGGGCCTCATATTTTCCTGCTGAATTGTATAGTACCGGAAATAACTCTGTTTTGGCACTGGTATGGGACCTGTTATCCAGAATGCTTAGGACCTGGGGTTCTCCGCATAACGGGTCTTTCGGTAATTTGGATTTTTATACCTTAAGTCTACTAGAAATCATGTAAACATTAAAAAAAACTCAATAGGCTCATTAAGCTTCCAATATGGACTTATCATATCTTAGTTCAAATCAAGTACAAGGTACTATTTAATTATTACAGAGAAAAAGGAAAATCATTTTTAAAAAAATTTGGATTATTTGATTATAATGGAGTCTATGGGAGACAGCCTTTCCATAATTCTGAGCTTTGTGGATAATGGGTTTCCAGAATAGCAGATCCCATACCTGTATCATATCACCCAACTGTCCCGTTTTCTGCAGGTCAGTCCTGATTTTGACAGCTGACCCTGCAGTCTTAGATTTCTTACTGAAATGTCCCGAGTTTCTCTTTGATCTCCTTCACCGAAGTCAGAAAAAGAAATTGATACTTAATTAAAAAAAGAGGCTTTTTGGCAGAGAGCCCAGAATACTCAACAGTCAACACTGCACTTAGACATATTTGTAACAATTAAATAAAAGCAAAGATACTAATGTAACAATTTAAGATAAGCAGGGGGAACTGAGACACAGTTTAAAGGGCAATTTCAGCTTCATTAGCAAAACTGTTATAACCCATAAAAATTTTGTACGTGCTCTGGAAAAGTCGCTCGTGTCAAAACCGTCGTCCGTCAACACTATTCAGACGCCCATTGACTTTAACGCCGGCATCAAAATTGACGCATGTGTCAATTTTCGCGTTTCGAATATTTTTTTTGCCGTAAAAATTTTTTTCACAAAAATTCGCCCATCACTACTGATCATTCATGGGTTACTGCTCAGGTGCAAATATGCCCAGTTTTAGTAAGTTAATTAAAATACATTCTCTTTCCCTTCTAAAAAGCCCAGACTTTTTGGCCCTGGCTACATTGTGCAACCCCTGCATGTTATGGGTCATATCAATATCTAATAGGTCAGATATTCTGTTTGTATCTTAGCTTCAGCCTATCCAGCCTCTGCCAGGCATTTTAGGGGGAAGGTGGATTCTAGTTAGGGGTACAATAAGGAACAACAAGAAAAACATTTAAAAAATTAGAATTACAATAAGGAACCAGCACTGGGGATTGGAACCTGGGCTGCAGGGTGTTATTAAACATACTTGCTGTTATAGCTTTAACTGATCTGAGCTGACAGGTTGCCTGAGTCAGTTTAAGTCCCAGACATGAAAGAGGCCGTACAGTAAAATGTCATTTATTGCATACTTATTATTAGCACAGGGTTGAGCAGTCTGCGGGCCTTTAGATATTAACTGCAACTACCAGCACTGATATTATGGGGAATAATATGACATTGCATAAGGATTAGTGCAGGGCTGGATCAAAAAACTGTGTCATTTAGAGCACCATACACATATACCCCCTTATGCAGTACAAGATCTTATTGGAAGATCACAGAGGGCCAGGGGTGGAACTACAGCGAAAGCAGACCCTGCAGCTGCAGGGGGGGCACAGGAGGAATAGGGGCCCAAATAATGAGCAATTTCAAAATATATTGGTAAAAAAGGACAATCACTGGATATGTGGGGGGCCCTAAAATGAATTTGTTGTGGGGCCCAGTAACATCTAGTTGCTCCACTGAGGGCAGCAGCCTGGAGCACGACAAGAGTTGGGTACAGGGATTATATGTGTCTCTTGCATTACAAGTAAATGAAAGACTTGAATGTGGGCCCCAGCTCTGTCTGGGAGCAAGGTACATCGTAGGCAAAAAAACTTGGCACTTAGCATTGGTTTTTTGCACCTTGCCTCCTTTGATAAATTAGCCCTTCAGTGTCAATCAGACTTTAAAAAAAAGTCACATTTCATTTTGTGGTTTTGACATTCAGAATCTCTAATTGGTTTGTTTATAGCACAGGATTAAAACTGGCTTTATGACCTCCACAATAACAACAACACACACTGGAACACTAGAGAAGGCAGCCCGGAAGTTCCATGTGTATACGAGGCGGCTGCTAAGCTGCTGTCATTCTGCTGTAAAACCTGACGGGTCTGCCATAAACTGGACTCTCTGGTTCATAAATGGGCAAGTGCACCCTCTTGACCCTAATGTTGCTTTGAAGGGGGCAATTAATTAGGATTTTTGTACATGTTTTCTGCACCAAACCATTGCTCTCTGGACTTTATTTAAAGGGGATCTAAAGGCAAAAAAATAAAATCCCATTTTTACTTTCTTTAATGAAAAAGAAATCTATCTCCAGTATTTACTTCAATTAAAAAAATGTGAACCGTTTTTATAATAAACCTGAATGCAGTGAAATTCCCCCCTCGTTTTACTTGCTCTGACTGCTGCAGATAGGAAACTACAGACGCTCCCTAACTGCTCTGCAGGGAAACAATCATACTTCCAAACAGCAGGAGGAGCCCCCCACCTTACTTCCCAGAACTAGAGCACCTTTGTTTGTTTCCCTGTGAAGCAGCCGGCGACTGTGTAGAGATTTGTATCCACAGACCCGGTGCAGTCTGTATATTTTGCTGTATCGGCTTCTATGGCAGATATTATTTGATTTGTGCTGTTTTGATAATTTATGACAATCCCTAATCTTAACCTCCCAACTGAAGCCCAGACCACACTGAGCATGTGCAAGGTCTTGGTCTTGCAAAGATGTTATACAAAGTTACAAGATGGTGACCCCTTGCAGCCAACTTTGAAAGCATAAATCATTTGTTTGATTAGGCTTGTGGTACAGTAAGTTGATGTTTATGTTTAGTATACAAAATACAGCATTTCTAGCATTATTCTATTTTAGACTTTACTTCCCCTTTCAGTTTTTAAATAGCCACGCAGGGTAAAACTGACCCGAAGCCGGTTCAACTACACTATTTATAAAACAGCTGAAAGGGCACATACTAGGGTATCTCAAATGCTGTCACCACCATATTGTCATACTATATTGTATACCCCCCCCCCGATATCTTTGCTGCACTTATAGAGGGTGCTTTTTGGCCCATTCAATTTTACAGTCAATGAATTAATATAGAAAAATGGAACCATTTGTGATCGCAATAATAATACTATAACACTGTTACATAACAGAACCAATTTCCCAACTGGTTTAAGAAAAAACAGATTTTATTGTTGATGTGGGAAGAATTTTAGTGCTTGTTGTTAGTTACTATGTAGTTAGTGCCATGGGTGCATGCTTGGGAGAGATTGTGGAGAGTTAACATTCAAGGAGCGCTTAACAAATGACTCACAAAGGGGTATTAACTAGATGATGATAGCTTTGATGGACAGCTCATTGGCTTTCAGCTAACCATGCCAGTAAAAACAGCTGGAGCTCCAAGAGAAGTGTGTCCCAAGGGGAGCAACAACATGTCAGCGCTCCAGCAGGGCAGCCGTTGGGTGGCATGACTCTTATCAGCAGCGTCTGCTTCAGACATGGAGACAGGCGGGTTCAGAGCGGCTCTTCAGCCACAGTTTGAGGATTAACCTGAGCCTGGGGTGGAATTTCAGAAGTACATTTGATCTGCGTTGAAGGAGTGCGCTCAGGTTTTTGGCTGGAGCCCAGGCTAGTGTGGATGAAGGCAATGTGATCTCTTCCGAGCCGGCGTCTGTGTGCAAGTGTATATCAATTTCTTAACATCACAGGATGACAGTTAAAAAGATACATGCCATTTCCCTAGCCTTTCCAGTGCCATGGTAAAACCTTGCCCTTCACACCCTGAGCAGAACCGCTTTATCATTTCCACACACTGCATGTTTTTGGGTGCCCAAAGTGCCCAAGTGTGAAGTTTGGTTAGGGTGAGATTTGGTGAGGATGTTTAATTACTCTCCTAGATACTCTTGGAACCACAGACTGAAGGTCAATCATGGAATAAACACTTACCGTATGTGATGGGGTCTTACATTGACTATGACTTGGTCAAAAATGTTTTCTATTTCTGTAAACTTGTTATGAGCCAGGGGGCCCCGAACAAGAGTTGGTCAATAAAATGGGTGCATTAACCCAAGAAAAGTACTGGCTGTAGGTTTAAGCATAAAGAGAATACACTTAGGGGCACATTTACTTAGCACGAGTGAAGGATTAGAATAAAAAATACTTTGAATTTCGAATGGTTTTTTTTGGCTACTTCGACCATCGAATTGGCTACTTCGACCTTCGACTACGACTTCGAATCGAACGATTCGAACTAAAAATCGTTGGACTATTCGACCATTCGATAGTCGAAGTACTGTCTCTTTAAAAAAAACTTCGACCCCCTACTTCGCCACCTAAAACCTACCGAACCTCAATGTTAGCCTATGGGGAAGGTCCCCATAGGCTTTCTAAGCTTTTTTTGGTCATGGAAAAATCGTTCGATCGATGGATTAAAATCCTTCGAATCGTTTGATCGAACTAATTGCGTTAAATCCTTCGACTTCGATATTCGAAGGATTTAACTTCGACAGTCGAATATCGAGGGTTAATTAACCCTCGATATTCGACCCTATGTAAATCTGCCCCTTAGTAGTGGGAAGGTAGAGGTATAGCTCCAGTCGCGGATGTGTGTGTTGCATGACTTATCAAGTTCAACATTTGCTGAATCTGATTGGTTAAAGAGTATACTGGATTTGATTGGTGTCTGCTTTATTTATCCACCTTTATAGACTCCTATTACCTGTTTGGTTTATATCCAGGGTTTTAGATGCACTTAAAGAGTGCTCACTGAAATATTGAGAGCTTTAGAACATCTAGGGATATGGCATGAAAGACAATGAAAGAACAATTTAATGTAGAATGCTTATTTACAGTCTATCACTAGTGATGGGCGAATCTGTCCTGTTTTGCTTCGCCAAAAAATTCACGAAACTCTGAAAAGAATTGCGAAACGCATTGAAGTCAATGGCCGTCAAAATAATTCTGACCTGCAAAAATTTTTACTTGTTCGGCAATTTTTACACGTGCATCTTTTTTGTCCAAATGCATTAAAGTCAATGGGAGTCAAAAATATTTGCAACTTACATGTGCAACTTTTTTGTGAAGCAAATTTTTTGAAAAAATTGCTGCGAATTCATGCCTGGTGAATACATTTCGCCCATCGCTATCTATTGCTGGAAATATAGGAGAGTAATATTGTAATGAACTAACCAATGTTTGACTTCAAAGGGGGGTTTATCACAACCAAAAGTATCTGCTCTAGAATAAAGAAGGTCCCCCCTAAGGTATTGAATTTCTAGGTGGCGTTCCTACATAAATATAATTAAAGGACATGTAAAGGCAAAAAAATAAAATCCCATTTTTACTTTCTTTAATGAAAAAGAAACCTATCTCCAATATACTTTAATTAAAAAATGTGTACCGTTTTTGTAAGAAACCTGACTGTATGTAGTGAAATTCTCCCTTCATTTACTGCTGTGGATAGGAGTTGTCAGACGGTCCCTAACTGCTCTGCAGGGAAACAATCATACTTATGAACAGCAGGGGGAGCCCCCGCCTTACTTCCCAGCCATGCAGAACTCAAGCAGCTTTGTTTATGACGATCCCTAAGCAGCCCAGACCACACTGAGCATGTGCACAGTCTTAGTCTTGCAAAGATGTTTAACAAAGTTACAAGATGGTGACCCCCTTTAGCCAACTTTGAAAGCATAAATCATTTGTTTGATCAGGCTTGTGGTGCAGTAAGTTCAGGTTTATATTAAGTATACAAAATACAGCATTTCTAGCCTTATTCTATTTTAGACTTTACATGCCCTTTAAAGCTCAGTGTCTGTGCTTTTAACCAAACACTGCCTCTATATTTATCTTTATGTTTCATACAAAGTACAATTTATACCTATTTATTTTGTCTCATAATGGAAATACATTAAATGAGCTGAGAACTAAGAGGCCTGTGTAAGTGGCTGAACTACTAACCCAAATAAAGACGGCGTGGTTGCATAGTTGAAATAATCCCGTCATTGCCCATGGCTTGAAATGACAGTAAAATGAACCAATAATTAGGCCTCTGCATGTAAGCCTGTGATTTTCCCACTTCTGCAGAACTTCAAAACAAAATCCTCTGTTGGTGGACTAACTAATTAACTAAGCAAAGGGCTTACTACTTTGCCATTCTACCAAAGGTAATAGTGTAAGTAAGGGTAAGATATACTGAATATATCACCCTCCCTTAGGTATTACAGGTATGGGACCTGTTATTCAGAATGCTCGAGACCTGGGGCTTTCCGGATAACGGATCTTGCCGTAATTTGGATCTTCATACATTAAGGGGCACATTTACTAAGCTCGAGTGAAGGATTCGAAGTAAAAAAACTTAGAATTTCAAAGTATTGTTTTTTGGGTACTTCGACCATCAAATAGGCTACTACGACCTTCGACTACGACTTCGACTTCGATTCGAACGGTTCTAACTAAAAATCATTCAACTATTTGACCATTCGATAGTCGAAGTACTGTCTCTTTAAAAAAATACTTCAGTAGTTTAAACCTATCGAGGTACAATGTTAGCCTATGGGGACCTTCCCCATTACTTTTTTGATTGAAGGAAAATTGATTGATCGATTAAAATCCTTCGATTGTTTGCGGTAAATCCTTCGAATCCGATATTCGTAGGATTTTACTTTGAGGGTCAAATTCGAGGGTTTATTAACCCTCGATATTCGACCCTTAGTAAATGTGCCCCTACGTCTACTAGAAAATCATGTAAACATTAAATAAACCCAATAGGATGGTTCTGTTTCCAATAAGTATTGATTATATCTTAGCTTGGGTCAAGTACAAGATACTGTTTTATTATTACAACATACCTGTATTGTATAGTTATTAAGCTAACATGAATAAATAACATATATAAATAGATGATTATCATAGATGTGTAGAGGTACAACACTTACATACC